>NC_057719.1:46705862-46711886 GCF_004010195.1 Chiloscyllium plagiosum
TTGGAGCAGAGGGATTGGAGGGCTGCGCGTTGTGAGGGTGAGAGGTTGGAGTGGGGGAGGGGGGTAGACAGGTTGAGGCGGTTAATGTCCCGGCAGCAGTAGGAAATGAAGAGGTCGAGGGGGGGTAATAGGCCAGCACGGGGTGTCCAGGTGGATGGAGTGTGTTGGAGACGAGTGAAGGGGTCCTCGGAAAGTGGGCAGGAGTCCTGATTGTGAAAGTAAGCTCAGAGGCAGAGGTGGCAGAAGAAGTGTTCGACGTCACGGCGTGTATTAAATTAATTGATTCTCCCTTGTTATCCTCTTTTTTTTAATGTATGTATAGAATGCCTTAGGTTTCTCTTTAACCCTACATGCCAAGGTCATTTCATGGCCTTTTCTTGCTCTCCTAATTCCCAGATCGATTTCTTTCCTTATATTCCTCACAAGCCCTGTCCAATTCTAGCTTCCTAATCCTTATATATGCTTCTTTTCTCCTTTTGACTAAACTCACAACCTCCCTAGTTGTCTATGGGTCCCTTACCTTGTCATCCATAACCTTCTGCCTTGCTGATGCATGCTGATTTTGAACTCTCCTCAACAAGTCGTTAAACAATTCCCACATGTCAAATGTGGACTTACCTGATAACTGCTCCTCCCAATTAACACTCCCTAGCTCCAGCCTAATACTGACATAATTTGCCTCCCCCCACCCCCACTTTAGTACTTTCCTGTGAGGTCTCGATTTATCCTTGTTCATAGTTATCTTAAAACTTAAGGAATCGTGATCACTGTTTCCAAAATGCACTCTCACTGAAAGGTCACTCACCTGACCAATACAAGGTCCAGTATGGCCCCTGCTCTGGTCGGGCTATTCAGATGCTGTTTCAAGAAACCCTCAAATTCCACCCGGTCCAAGCTTCTTGCTCTGAGGGAGTCCTAACCCATATTGGGGAAGTTAAAGTCACCCGCCATGATAACTCTGTTTATATTGCATCCTTCCATAATCGGCCCACATATTTGTTACTCAGTCTCTCGGCAACTGTTGAGAGGCCTATGGTATAACCCATCTTATTTTTGAGCTTTACCCATATTGCCTCAGTGGATGACCCCTCCAGGAAGTCCACTCTGAGTGCAGATGCAACATTCTCCCTGATTCTTAATGTAACTCTTCCACCTCTTTTATACTTTCCTCTCTGCCTCATCTGAACCAGAGAGTCCTGTCCCTCTCAACCAAGTCTCTGTAATGGCAAGCACATCATAGTCCTATGTTCTGATTCAGGCTCTAAGATCATCTGCCTTACCTGTAATACTCCTTGCGTTGAAATAAACACACTTCTCACCATTAGTACCAATGCGTTCATTTACCGGTCTCTGCCTGTCCTTTCTTTCTGTTTTCTGGTCCTAACATCTATCTTCCCCACAATCCCTAGACTTGCTGCTTTGGTTCCTAGCCCCCTGCCACTCTAGCTAAGATCAAATAACTCCGTTTCTCAGTCTGTAAAGGTTAGTTGCATGTCACTCACTGCCGCTGGAGTAATGATGATATCTGAAGCATTGTTTCAATACCTCTGCAAACAGCTACTGTACACAGTGCATTGGTGCACAACTTATTGATGGCATTAAACACATCTTCACACCCCAATCTTTAAATATAAGGAAAACCTTTGAAAGATAAATTTGTAAGTTTTAAAGAAAAGTTGTTTTTGCATTGATGTAAGAGGTCATTCCCCACCACCTCCTGTGGAATTTCTAACCGAACCACAGCTTTCCTCTCCAAGTCACAAATATTCCAATCCTAAACTGATGCCTTAACTGATTGTTAAGCAACTGGTCTGCAAGCTGCCTCAGGTACCAACAATTCTTTCCACAAGCTTGCTTTGCCCAATCGCATACATACTTCCGAAATATATATCAAGCAACATTATTGCATCAATGTACATGCCAGTACATGTCAACATTCTGTAAAATACAATTATTAAAGTATTTTGTAAAACATTTTTAAACAGTGTAAACCAGAATAGGTAGTGCCATATTTATAAGTCTTAGGAATTACGTCTAATTCTCCTTCTTAGGTAGTTCCTCAGGATTAACAGTGATTTGCTTTCATTCCCGTTTAATGGTCCTGAGATGGCTGATAAGTCCCATGTACAATCTGGAAGTTCCTGCCACATGTCGGGGAGGTGAAGCTCAAAGGCACAGGTCGATGAGGTGGTCAGATGCTTCCACTCTCTTTGCCCCTATGTGCTCTCAAATGATGTCTCTCTATGTGCTCAGTTATGAGCTAGCATCGCCCATGAGTGGGCAAGGATGTTTGATCTCTTCAGAGATGCAATGAAACATTGTTAAAGCATTTCCATTTTCCTTCTTGGAGTCTCCTGAAATGACTAAGTTCTGAGTACAACAGTTGTTTTGGGAGTCAGGGGCAGGCATTTAAAAAAACGAACTATCACCCCCCACTGAAGTTGGTTTTGATTGTTTCACACCTCACTGCTGAGAATGTTGACTTTAGAGATGCCATTGCTATTGGACCCTTTTCCTTGCTAGTGACACCACTGATATTATTTCTCCAGTGGTTTGAATTACTCCCTGTATGCTGTCCAAGTGTATACATAAGTAGGGATCACTGCCACCCAGTAAACCATGACTTTGATCTTGGAGTTGAGAATCTAGTCCTAAATTACTTTTTTCTTCAGATCACAGAAGACTAAGCTGGCACAATGGAGACAAATCAAGAATTTCAAGCATGTCTACCTTTGTTGCGAGGAAACTCCCAAGATCTGGAAAATGGTCAACTCTTTCCAGGATCTCAGTTGATCTGAATTGGAGCTGAGTAGAAGAGGCCCTTCAATCTCTGGGTATTAACGAAGGACTCATTTTCTTGTGGTTTGACAAAGGATCAACAATGACCTGGATCTTATTTGCTGAATGAACGTGCAGAGAGGAATCATTTATACTAGCGCTCAATGAGTGAGATTGTAGTAATGCTGGTTTTGGATTATAGGCAGGATAAGTTGAATAGAAGCTATTCTCTAGATTATCCCTACTTGCTTGAGAGAAGATCCATGGAAGATAGAGATGATAGGAGTTGATGTACTGGCTCAGCCTTGTTTGACCCCAGTCTTCACTGAGATAGAGTTATGGTGGTTCTACTTACAGCTTGCATGTTATCATGGAATATGTGGAGAATGGTGATAAATTTCTGAAAGTAGCCATATGTGAGTGGGATACTCCATAAATCTTTATGCTTGGCACAGTCGAAGGGTTTCATGAAGTTGAGAAAAGGACATTTGTGACATTTGCAATTTCCTTGTATTTCTCTTGAACTTGTCATGCAATGAAGATCGGGTGTGAAAGTTCTCAATGATTGAAAACTGCACTGCAACTCTGAAAGAAGGTCCATGACCACTGGAGGGAGTCGGCTGAGGAAGATCCTTGCACTGTTTCCACCGTTGTGTAATTGGAAGTCTCCACGGTTGTTACCGGAATCTAATTGTGATTGAGATCCTTGGTATGCCCCTTCTTCCCAGATGAGGGGTATACGTTATGTAGTCATGCTAGGAATATATTTCTGCTGTATTTTTTAACTTCAGCAGGGATTTCTCTGCTCCAGACAGCTTGTTATTTTTGAGTTGCCAAATGTCTTTTTCAACTGCACACTAGAGCAGGATAGCAGTGAGAATGAGTATTGGGGGATAATAAAGAATAGAGTTGAGGAGTTTCACGTTGAAGACAGAGTCTCAGTTGTTCTGTCTAGTGAGCACAGATTGCCTCCCTGTTCTTGATGAGCTCCCCACAATGTTTGGTGCTTCATGGGATGGAGTCTCAAATGCTTGGGCTGTTGATCATCTTGACAATGACAAAACACAGATATTATTGATGTCTACCCACCATTTTCAAAAGTCTGACCTCCAAACAATGAGGCAACAAACATATGTTGCAAGAAAATGAACCTTGAACAAAGGGCAACCCTTTATTGTTGGCAGCTCACTTCCAATTTCTCAACTTGCAGCAGCCATTGTGTGCACACAGTGCTGCCTGGTTGACCCTGAAGTCTATCTTAATAAATGTCTATGATGATGCCCTGAATGTTTCTACCATAAAACATAGTGAATGATTTGATTTTAAAAATGAGGCTCATTGTCCAGAAATAGGATCGAATACAAATCCCACGCCCACTCTTGAACACAGATCTGTGAGGGGGAAAATTCTGGAAGATATTTCCAAGATTAAATGACTGACTTTATACAAGGAAAGATGCTGAGAACTCTTGCAGAGCTGTACTGGGGCTGAAATGATGGACTTTCAAAAACCACAACATTCTTTGTACGTACAATGTAATGGTCGATCTAGCAAAGAGTTTACCCTTGGTTCCTATTAAGCTCAGTTTTGACAGGGCTTCTTGATGCCACACTTAATGAAGTGTTGCCTGGCTCCATTTCCAGTGCCCACAATTCTCACCAGTGCACTCCTGCTCTCCCTCTACCTAGCTGTGCAGTGGGAACGCGTATCTTCCAGCTTTCTGTAATATTTTTGTTGTTGGGCCAGCTTTTCTTGGAATCATGGTTCATGACCCCTCACTTGATTTGCTGCAATGTGCTGTTAATAACTTGTAATCTTCTCAATGGTTTAAAATCAACTTATCCATGGAGTTAATTAATCTCTGATCAGCAATTGGATTATTAGACCATTATCTTTTAACATTACAAGTTGAACAGCGATGAAAAACAGTGTGTTGATGAAACCCATCATGTCTGAACAGTGAGCAGGTTTACCCACAGATGAAGCAGAACTTGTTCGTAAACAGACACATCCCTATCAGGAGACCAGTTTAACTCACTTGAGAAAGGCAAGTGACCAGGATGTGAGCTGGATTATTAGTAAATAAGGGAAGTTAAAAATGTTATCAGAATGTTCACAAAACTCCCCAGCTTTAATTGAGGCACAGCAGATTCCTTATCATTATTTAAAATGTACAAACACCATTCTGAACTATGATTTCTAATTTAGGTGTGTCTGATGCAGAAAAGGAAACCATTAAAATTTGCTTAGCAGTTGGGAATGTAGATCAAAAAAGACTTGTGTCAGAATTAATTACCAAAGAGTTAAAATAGCTCCAAAAGACATGGACCACTTTCGAAGGCCAATGAAGTATCACCTTAAACTTCTGTATTTATTAACTAGAATGCATGTCATTTCGATCGGAACCCACAGAGAGCTCATTGCAAACAGGTTCAAAATAAAAATGGCTGAATGTGATTTTCAGCTGGGGAGCTAGCAAACCGAACTGGCAAGTGGCTGATCACATCCATCCTCATGGATGCTTTCCAGAAAGATTTTCTGGACAAATAAAAAACTTATAGCATCCGCGAACAACTGAAGATTGACATAAGATCAAAACAATTCTTACAAGTCAGCAAAGCCTACACATCCTGTGTACAACACAATGGTTGACATGATTATGAAAACACCTAAACTTCAGAAGATGTGTGAAAGGTGTGGCTTTCTGAATGCACCAAGAAAATGCCCTTTCAGTCAGTTTTGCAAGGCATCTCCATTAATGACGACCAACTTGACACTAACATTTTTTTTTAAACAAACCCACCGACTCCCACAGCTACCTGGATTACAACTCTTCCCACCCTACTTCTTGCAAAAATGCCATCCTGTATTCCCAAATCCTCCACCTCCGCCGTATCTGCTCCCAGGAGGACCAGTTCCACCACAGAACACACCAGATGGCCTCCTTCTTTAGAGACCGCAATTTCCCTTCCCACGTGGTTAAAGATGCCCTCAACGCATCTCATCCACATCCCGCACCTCCGCCCTCAGACCCCAACCCTCCAACCGTAACAAGGACAGAACGCCCATGGTGCTCACCTTCCACCCTACCAACCTTCGCATAAACCAAATCATCCGCCGACATTTCCGCCACCTCCAAACAGACCCCACCACCAGGGATATATTTCCCTCCCCACCCCTCTCCGCCTCCCGCAAAGACCGTTCCCTCCGTGACTACCTGGTCAGGTCCACGCCCCCCTACCACCC
>NC_057719.1:46712214-46725679 GCF_004010195.1 Chiloscyllium plagiosum
ATCTCCTCCCCCACTCACCTATTGTACTCTATGCTACATTCTCCCCACCCCCACCCTCCTCTAGCTTATCTCTCCACGCTTCAGGCTCTCTGCCTTTATTCCTGATGAAGGGCTTTTGCCCGAAACGTTGATTTCGCTGCTCCTTGGATGCTGCCTGAACTGCTGTGCTCTTCCAGCACCACTAATCCAAAATGTGACAGAAAAGGCCATTGGCAGAGACAGAGCAAAGGAGAAAAGACTGATGCAGCTGCATAGTGCCATACACTGACCCAAACTGACCAGGCACAAACAGTAGCTTCAAGATGCAATAAAACCCATTTGATATCACGTCAGAAGCTCATACATATAATGATCAACAAACTAAAAGTGACAATCTACATGATGAAACAGAGAGTGATTAACAATGTTTCGCACCATTAACCTCGTTGGAAACATCAAATGTCATCAAAGCATCTGAAGTGTTTGCAAATATTTAAATTTTCTGTCTTCAGCAAACGGTTGGCTATCATTTTAGATTGAAACAGGAGCAAGTGCCAAAATACTACTCCTAAAAATCCATGTTAATATCCATGTAATCACCAAGCAGCTATGATAAAAGCTACAGATGTACAACTTTCTGCATATAATGTACAGATCGATAGTACTAGGGTGAAGTACAATCGATTCAGCTGCATGTACCAATTGATCTCCATCTTAGACATTGCAGACTTTCATTGCACTGTGGCTTCACGCTGGTTACAATGCAAGGAATCAGTCAGACATCAGAGACACAGCAGAAACCGCAACAGACTACCTTTGAAATACTTTCTGTATGAAATATGAAAGAGTAGAACATTTGATTCTCTTCTGATTTAGTGGAGCTAAAATGTAAACTCTCTGGTCTGGTGGGAAAAATGAAAGCTCCAAAAGAAAATGATGAATAACTAACAGGATAAATCCAGATCTGAGAATATCATCTGAGATGCTGAGATCGTTCAGGGATTCCTCTGCTAAGCTCACAACAATGAAGGAAGAGCTGAGAGAGAGAGAAAGGAAGCACGATGAAATACACAATCTCAGCATCATCAATCCAGATCGATGTAAAATCAGACCCAGAAAAGATTGCTAATGTTCAGTAAGACCTGGAGCAATGCACACAAACAGATCAGGCTCAGAATGGACAGCCATGGAAACACTGGGTTGACCTCAAATAATGCTGAATAAAATAATAATCTTCAAAAACAGCTGAAGATGCACAACACACACAAAGAATTGTTAATCATTCATGAGACAACTTTTTCAGAAATAAGTATCAACAATCAAGTTCAAGTAAAAGAATTCAAATAGGACATAGAGGAAACTAATCAATCACAGAAGCAGCAAGTGGATGCTTTCATGAAAATAAAAAGGAAAAGCAAATAAAAAGCCAATTATTAGAATAGGTTATTAAAGAGAAAATATACAGGACCTATAGACGTCTACCGCACGGTAGCTCAGTGGTTAGCCTTACTGCCTCACAGCACCAGGTACCTGGGTTCAATTCCATCCTCAGGCAACTGTATATGTGGACTTTGCACATTCTCCCAGAGTCTGTGTAGGTTTCCTTCAGGTACTCTGGCTTCCTCCTACAGACCAAAGGTGTCCAGGTTAGGGGGATTAGCCATGCTAAATTGCCCATTGTGTCCAAGGATGTACAGGTTGGATGGATTGGCAATAGGAGGTGCAGGGTTACAGGTCTAGGTTGGGGGCACTGGTTCTGGGTCGGTATGGACTTGGACTGAATGGCCTGCTTTCACACTATAGTGATTCTGTGACACTTCTTGATGGACGTAGAAGAATCCAAAAGCTCAAAGTGAACTAAAAACTCTTAAGGATCAAACAGTAAATGCCAAGAAGACATGAACTATTCAAAACAACTTGAGGAATGAGATCAGTCAGTGGCCCATGTGGTACAAAACTGGAATATTTTGTGTCAGGATAAGCAAATTGTAGAAGACCAATAACAGTCCACGAAAGAAAAACTTGACAACACAAAACAGGAATGACACACAATATCTTTGACGATCAAAGGCACCAGCAAATAAAATCACTATGATGAGGTTTGGATGAATCTGCAAATCACTTACACATTCATGGGGAAAAGGCAGGAAAGTGGATTGGAGGATTATCAAAATCAACCAGATTGAAGAACAGGGCCAGATTCAACGGGCTGAGTGACTCTGGTCTTCGGTCTTATGGCCTGATGTTTCAGAAGCTCAAGTGCTCACTTGCTATTGCAAATAGTTAAGCCTTTTTTGCAAAAGGCAAGGGTTGTTATATGTATTCCTTGCCTTTGAGAGACTTCACCTTTAATGACACCATGTTTTGTGTGCATGCTGTCTGCCTATTGGTCTGCTTTGAGTTTGCTTGTTGCAATGTGCACTTTATGGCTTGTTATGTGTTTTACTTTTTTAAATAAATTAACCAATAGAGTTGTTCAACCCTTAGTGACAAATTGATAATAGACAATGATCATCATATGACACACTTAAGCAGGTAGATGGGTCCTCGATTTAGTGTCTCAACTGAAAGATAGCATTTTCAGCAGTGTACCTCTCCATCAGGTTAATTTATCATTTGGCTTCCTAACTGTCCCATCTACTTACATTGATTGGTACATAAGAGCACCCAGATCCATTTGTAATCCATACTTACCAATACAGCACCATTAAAATAATACCCTTCCTTTCTGTTTTTCACACAGAAGTGTAAAATTTTACATTTAGCCATGTTGTACTGTACCTGCCATGAGTTTTCCCACTCACTCAAAATTTATCTAAATTAGCCGAAAACCTCCTTGCATCCTCCTCAATGTTATGTAGGTCACTTACATTTATCGTGAATATCAGGTGACCAAGTTCTGATCCTTGTGGTATCCCATTAGACACTGCCTGTCACTCAGAAAAAGACCTATTTATTCTCACTTTGTTCCTGTCTGTCAATTAATTCACAATCCATGCCAATATTACCTCTGATATCATGTGCTTTAACTTTGTCCACTAAACCCTTATGAGGAATCTCATCAAAAACCTTCTGAAAATCAACTGGTGTCCCTTATCCATTCCATTAGTTACATCTTCAAAAAAAACTCCAGCAGATTTGTTAAGTATGATTTGTCTTTTGTAAGGCAATGCTGGTTTTGATCAATCACATGAATGTGTTCCAGATATTCTATTATTACATTTTTTATAACAGACTTGAGCATTTTGCCCACTGCTGATGTTAGTTAATAAAGGCAAAATATTGTTGATGCTGAAAATCTAAACCAAACACAGAGAATGCTGGGGAAACTCAGCAGGTGTGGCAGCATCTGGGGAGACAGAGAATAAGTGTTTCAAATCTGGTATGATTTTTCTTCAGAACATCAGAGAAGGCCACTCAGACACAGATAGAGAATAGGATGTCCCCACTTGCAACCAGCAGGAGCCCAATATGATACTCAATATGTCATTAAGTGCAGAACATAGCTGTGTAACAACCCATAAAATAGCATGCAGTATCAGGAGCATCCTTCATCTTCACTGTTGCTGTTCTTCCACTCTTTGACAGGTTGTACTTCATTGATCTTTGAAAGGAAAATGGATTAAGAGTAAGATTGTAGTGAAGGGGAAAGGAGAAAGGCAGAAGTTACGACATCTGTAGCTTACAAATCATGTAGTCATTTCAGTGATTCCTCGCAATGAGTTTAAAGAAAGAAAATATTGTCGATGTATCTGGTGTATAGCATTGGTTGGAGGTCCTCTGCAGTGAAGAAGTCTTGCTCGATTTGTCCATTCCAGTCCAATACAGACACCTCCACATCAAGACTAGATACAAACTAAGCCAAAAATCATACAACACCAGGTTATAGTCCAACAGGTTTATTTGGAAGCACTGGGTTCCTCAGGGGGTGAACCTGTCCACCCCAGTCCAACACCAGCACCTCCAAATCAGGTACAAACTAGGTAAAGATGGCAGTTTCCTTCTGAACGGTTGTCTTAGCAAGTCAACTGCTCTCAATTTATTAAAACTAGTAAGCAGAACACAAAAAGGAACAAATGTAAAACACAAAAGGTAACAAGGTAAGAATGAACTCTATTATAGTTGAAGCAGGTCAGCTCCCAAAGACAAACTCTTGGGAAAGTTAGGAACAAAAATTGTACCCAATGTTAGAAAATTAGTTTAATTTTCAAATGAAGCCTTATTCTGACTCGTTCAAAATTAAATAGAATTTACAACATTAAGCCATACAACCCAAAATAATTCAGCTGTGCACTTCTTTTACCAGGGTCGAAGCTCCATATGAGCTTCCTCCCACTCTATTTCCTTCTTCTCTCTCCCCATGAACATACTCCTCTGTTTGTTTCTCCATCATCTTCTCCCCTAAAATATTGTTTACCTTGACCACTCACAATGAAGAAGGGGTTCATTATAATTCAACTTCAAAAAACAAAAAAAAATGGCAGAAGGATAAACAAATTGGAACCCGCCCTAGCCGTATCTCTGAACACCTGTGCAGTCACAGGAATGTAGCACACAAAGCCCACTCAGAATTAGCCTCACAGTGATTACCAAGTCTGACAGTACAGACAGCTTCTTCCAGTCGAAAGATAAAGGAGAAATGCTACATTGACAGCATTCCAATACTCCAAAAAAACATGAGAACCCATTTATCATTCAAATGAATGATCATACTCCTCTTCATGAGCAAAATAGGCAGAAGGAATTACGTTTGCAACTTTAACACTTTTTATCAGTTTTGCCAAATGTTAAATATAAAGGAACAAAGCAGTGGAGTTGGACAGTTAGCTGCCAAATGGTGGAGAATTCTATCTGTTGCAGCAATGCTGATGAGAAAATGGTTTCTGTGATTTTTTATTTTTACGATTCCTACATGAGAGGTGGGTGCAATGATAAGGTCAGCATCTGTTGCTCATCCCCAATATGCCTTGGGAAAGTGCTGGTGAGCCATTGGATGGGATTGGGGTTGAGGGTATGGGATAGAGGTAGGTACACACACAAAGCTGTTCAGAGGGGAATTTGATCATTTTGACCCAGTGACAATAAAGAAATGGTGATATAGCTCCACATGAGGATGCTGTACCTCAGAGGGAACTTGCTGGAATTAGATAGTGTATGGTAGAGGTAGTGGGTTTGAAATTTGCAGTCAAAGGACCTTGGCATATTTACTGAATATATCTTGTAGATTGTACAGTGTCAGCAACATGTACTTTGATGTTTCAGGGAGAAAGTGCTTAAAATAGTGAATGGTGTGCTAATCAAGCAGGCTGCTTTGTCCTGAATGATATCAAGCATCTTGAGAGTTGATGGAGCTCCCATTCAGACAAGTGGGCAGTATTCCATCACACTCCTGTGCCTTGGAGGTGGTGGATAGGCTTTGGGAAATTAGGAGGTATGTTACTCAAAGCATAATTCCTTGCCTTTGATCTGCTTTTTTAACTATGGTATTTGTATAACGTCTAGTATTAGGCATTTAAGGTGTGAAGGGGAAAGTTTAAAGATGTGAGGGGTAAGTCTTTTTACAGAGTGGTTGGAGTTTGGAAAATGTTGCGGGGTGGTGTTGGAAGCAAATCCAATGGGGTGTTTAAGGAGCTTTCAGATATGCACATGATTATGCAAAGAACAGAGGGATATGGACTAAGGGCAGGCAGAAGGGATTAGTTTCATTTGGTGTCATGTCCAGTATAATAGTGTGGGCTGAAGGGCCCGTTGCTGTGTTGTACTGTTTTATGATCTATGTCTATATTCTATATGCTGGTTCAGTTCAATTACTGGTCAATGATCATTCACAGGATGTTGATTGTGGGGCATTCAGCCTTGGCAATGCCATTGAATATCAAGGGGCAATTGATCAGATTCCCACTGGTTGCAGCTGGTCGTTGCCTGTTACATGTGTGGTTCCAGCCTGGTTTAAATTTGCCAAGTGACTTCTGGGTGACTGCCAACCCAGTGCAATTTACCAGATTGAAACCTGTGGGATTTATTAGGTTTGCTGGTAAATTATGGAACTGGAGAATGTGATCGCTAAGGTAATGAAGGTGGAAGCCTCAAGACAGCAGGGACTGGGATTATTTCAGTCGATACTACAGGAAGTGAAGTGTTGACCCAAAGGCAATCAGCATCAGTTAGAAAACAGAGAAAAGGCAGGGCATGGAGGCAAAGTGATGGCAACCAGTGATTGGGAGACTAACTGGTAACTGTTTGAAGTCTATATTATCCACAAGGTCTAAAATAGTTCAGGAACAATTGGTTTGAGTCATAAAATATGTAAAATCAGAAAAACAAATAACTGATTACATTATTTAATTAATTAAAAAACACATAAGAATAGTGGAACAGTGATGTGGCATGAACTGTAAGAACACCAGTAAGGACACCAGTGCTGTTCAGGGCCAATGTGTCTCCAGTAAGTGTTCACAAACTGAGCAACGTCAGTTCAGGTGTTTTTTGAGTTGGAGACTGCAGACATTGCTATGCAGCAGGGTGGGAGAACAGTTGCCTGGATATTTTGTATCAGGAGGACCCTTTAGGAAAGTGTCTTCGGATCTAATCAGGGAAAGATGGAGCAACTGCAAAATGATACAAGTGAGGGAAGTAGATTTGATTTATTATTATCACATGTACCGAGGTACAGTGAAAAGTTTAATTTTGTATGCAGTACAGGCAGACCATACGAAAATCACAGGATGAGTGAACAGAGTGAGGAATACAGAGTTTTGGCTGTAAAAGTTGCACAAAAAGCAAGATCAACATTAGATTTGAAATGTGAGAGGTCCATTCAGAAGTCGAATAACAGCAGGGAAGAAGCTGTCCTTGAACCTGTTGGTACGTGTGCTTGAGATTTTGTATCTTCTGCCTGATGGAAGAGGTTATAACCAGACTGGGAGGGGTCTTTGATGTTGGCTGCCTTTCCGAGACAGTGGGAAATGTAGATGGAATCAATAGATGGAAGGCTAGCTTGCATGATGGACTAGGCGGTGTTCACAACTCTCTCATGCAGGTACCTCAGCGTTTACAATTGCCCAGCAAGTTTGAAGTTGCTTCTGCTTCTTTGGCAGACAGTGAGGACTGCAGCATTTGTGATCTCAGTGTAGTACTGGAGACCATTCAAATGAGGGAAGCAAATAGGACTGCATTGATAGTAGGGGATAGTGTAGTGACAGTGTAGTATTGACACTGTCTGTGAAGGCGATATTGTGAGCCCAGAAGGTTATATTGGGTACCTGGTGAAAGGATTGGAGGCATCTGCTCAGGGTTTGACAAGAACTTATAATGGGAGTGGGAACGGTTTCCCCGAAGCTGATGCTTTGACTTAGATTTTCAAAAGTCATTGTTGGTTTGTGCACCTAAAACAAGTAAGATGGAGCAGTGGAGAGAATCCAGTTGCAGTCTAAGTACTAATGACTTGGAAAATGCTTCTGCTTAGAATTCTTACCAAACCAGATGTCAGTTATGGGGATGGGACAATCAACACATGACTACTCTGCTAGAAATGGGTTCCATTTGATGGGGGTCTGGAATCAGAACTGGACAGTGTGGGAGCTGGACCTTTGGGACGGGTTACACCTGAATTGTGGCAAGCCCAGTGTTCTAGCTTCTTACTACATATTCTAGTAAATAAATAAGATTTGATAGCCATTACAAAGACATGGCTGCAGGTTAACAAGAACTGGGTTATGATTGTGAAGGGTATAGGACATTCAAGAAGAATGACAAACTAGGTGGTGAAGGGAAGGGGTAACTATTAATCAAGGATAGCATGAGGGTAATAGTTGGTTTACTAGATCAGGATGTAGAGATGCGGAATAGTAGGGCTGGTCCATGGGCAACCTAACAGTAACCACACTACAGGATCAAGCATGCAAAAGGAATACTGGCGGTTTGTGTTAAAGACATGGCGATTCTAATGGGGTATTTTAAACTGGAACTATCAATTTGCAACAATAGCCTGGATGAGGGGATCATAGAATGCTTTCAAGAGAATTTCTTCGAGCAACACATTCTGGAACCAAGCAGAGAGAATTTGCATTGTGCAATGTGACAGAATGAATTAATGTCATTGGTGTAACAGCATGCTAGGTAGCAGTGATTACAATCTGACTGAATTTGCATTCAGGTTGATGGGGACAAGATTAGGTCTAAGACTTTTAAATTGGAGTTTAATGGGGATAATCTCGTGAGGGATTGATAGCTGAGGTAGCCAAAGTTCACCAGGATATTAGGTTAGCAAATTGATCATAGAAAAGCAAAGGTAGATATTTAGAGGTATATTTCAGAATACTCAAAATATCTTCCTACAAATAAGAAAAATCTAAGGCGAGGACTTTCTATCCAGGGTTACCTAGAGAAAAGTTCCAAACTTAAGGAAAAAGCATATAATTACACAAAGCTGAGTGGCCGGTCAAGTGATTGGACAGAATATAAAGATTGCAGAAAATCACTATAATAAATATTATTCACATGAAATAAAGCTTGATAGAAATATAAAACAGGTAATGAGTTTCCAAACATATCTAAAAGTTAAAAAGTGAGTGAAGGAATGTTGGTAGTCTAGAGAATGGGGACTTCGTATTAGAGATCAGAGCAATATCAGATGAAGTGAACATACATTGTTCTTCTATCTTCATTAGAAGCTACAAGAACAGTCCAGTAATCAGGAGTTGGATAGGAGAAGGAAATTTCATGAAATTGTAATCATCACAGACAGAACACGAAGGAAACTGATGGAGTGATGGGCTGACAAGGCTCCAGTTACTGATGGCCTTCATCCTCAGGTCTCAACAGAAGTCACAAATGAGATAGTAGATGGCAGTAGTGAGAATTTCCCCAAATTCACCAGATTTTAGAAAGTTTCCAAACTCTAAAATTTTAAGACTGAAAAGAAGAGGAATTCTTTATAACTGAGGGCTATTAAGGCGGAGATAGTCAGATTTTAATCAGTAATGGAATTAAGGGTTTTAGGGAAAAGGAAGAGAATGGAGTTGAGGATTATTAGATTAGCCATCACCTTATTGAATGGCAAAGCAAACTTGATGGGCCAAATGATCTACTTCTGGTCCTGCAGTCTATGGTATTAAGTCACAGAATGACTGCAGGCCATTATTTTGGGGTGAGGGTGAAGACTCAGACGTTGATAAGTGGTTGTTACTAACAATAGCCTGGTCCTCCTGCTGTAACTCACTTTCCAATACACTATTGTTTCCCCCACCTTAAATGTTTACTTTTCCCCCTTCTCAACTATTGTCGATCCAGTATTATACCTCTAACCCCTACAATGGACTTCCTCGAATTCCTTACCATGGAAGTGGCCCCTGATAATCCTCCTTGACTCTCATTGACCTAGCCCCCAGGACGGACAGTGAGTATTATGAAATATCTGCATAATGTCTCAGACTGGTCATCCACTATCTATTTTCTAAGCCCTTTGACAACTCTTCCTTCATTACACTGTAATTGCCCTTATTTAAAGTTAAGCATGCTAGTTTAAGGTCCAAGTTGCTCTCCCTTAAACTGAATTTGAAATTCTATCCTTAGAGTTTCCTTAACTATGAAATCTCTTATGGGAGAAAATGAGGACTGCGGATGCTGGTGATCAGAGTCAAAAAGTGTGACACTGGACAAGCACAGCAGGTCAGGCAGCATCCAAGGAGCAGGAGAGTTGGTGTTTTGAGCTGAAGCTCTTCATCAGGATGAGGGGGCTGAGAGACAGATGGGAAGGGAGTGGGTCTGGGGAGAAGTAGCCAGGAATGTGATAGGTAGATAAAAAGGGGGGGGGGGGGGGGGTGTACGAGTGGAGGATGGAGTGGACAGGTGGGAAGGAAGATGGACAGGTCTTCATGAGATGGCTGAAGAGCTTCAGGGCAGAGGCGATGGCCGGGGGGTGGTGAGTTAGAGTTAGAGTTAGAGTTAGAGTTAGAGTTAGAGTTAGAGTAGTTAGAGTTAGAGTTAGAGTTAGAGTTAGAGTTAGAGTTAGAGTTAGAGTTAGAGTTAGAGTTATCAAAGTGGGCATCCTTGGACTTACACTCCCACCAAAACACCGCAGACAAAAATGCAGCCACCGCCAAAAGCATCGCAAACATCACAGAACGTCACCTCCACCCCTGCGGATGCTACTGAATGAACCACTTCCACCTCCTGCCACCCCCTGACCCCCATGGTGTAGGTCGCTTCCTTTGGTGATGTCACCCACCATACCATGCCCCCAACCCGGCCATGTTTTTACCATACCCTGAGGCCTCCCCATCATGGAGGATGGGCAATCAGTCCTCAGTAAAGACCCCACTATGCTCCCAGATCAACAAATTCAACGCGCATCATGACATTGACTTTTTCTTCTGTCACCTCCATGCTTACTTTTTCCATCAGGGCTCTCACCCACTCAGAACTCCTCCACCTGCATCCAACCCACCCCACACACTTGGGCACTCCATGCTGGTCTGTCACCCGCCCTGACTTCTCCAAATGGCACTGTGACATTGACCAGCTCAACCTGTCCACGCCTCCACTCTCGCTGCTCCGATCCCAACCTCGCCATCAAACCAGCAGACGGGGGGGGGGGGGGGCAGGCGCAGTTGTACTTTGGCGCACCAAACTCGACACTGAAGCCAGGTGCCAACTCTCGGACATCTTCTTCTACTGTCCCCTTGGCCACGAACTCACCTCCCATCACCAAACTATCACCTCAGGGGGTCTCCCATCCACAGCCTTCAACCTCCTAGTCCAGGAACCCCGCACTGCCTGATTTTACTTCTTACCCAAAATTCACAAACCTCACTGCCCTGGGTCAACCCATTGCCTCCACCTACTCCTGCCCCACTGAACGTATATCTGCATACCTTGACACCGTCCTGTCCCCCTTGGTTCAGGGTCTCCAAATATACATGTGGGACACCACCCACGCCTTCCACATCCTCCATGACTTTCAGTTCCCCAGCTCCCAATGCCTCATCTTCACCGGGGGCATCTTGTCCCTGTACACATCCATCTGCCATGACAAAGGCCACCAAGCCTTCCATTTCTTCCTCTCCCACTGACCCAATCAGCACTCCTTCACTGACACACTCATTCGATTGTCTGAATTTGTCCGAACCCTCAACAATTTCTCCTTCGAATCTTCCCACTTCTTTCAGACCAAAGGGGTAGTCATGGGCACCCGCATGGGCCCCAGCTATGCCTGCCTCTTTGTCAGGTATGTTGAACAGTCCATCTTCTGCAGCTACACTGGCACCATTCCCGACCTTTTCCTCCGCTACATCAAAAACTGTATTGGCGCCACCTTGTGCTCCCATGAGGAGGTTGAACAGTTCATCAACTTCACAAACACATTCCACCCTGACCTCAAGTTCACCTGGACTCATCTCAAACACCTTCCTCCCCTCCTGGGCCTCTCCATCTCCAGCGACAGACTCAACGTGGCCATATACTTCAAACCAGACTCCCACAGCTACCTGAACTACACCTTCTCCCACCCTCCTTCCCATAAAAACGCTATCCCTTACTCAATTCCTCTGCCTTCGGCGCATATACTCCCAGGAGGACCAATTCCACTCCAGAACATCCCAAATGGCCTCCTACTTCAAAGACTGCAATTTCCCCTTCCATGTGGTCAACAATGCCCTCCAGTGCATCTCCTTCACTCCCCGCAGCTCCCCCCTTGAAGGGGAACAAAGGTACAATGCCCCTCTCGCCAGTCCTCACTTTCCACCCAATCAACCTCAGGATACAACGCATAATTCTCCACCATTTACAGTCCGGCCCCACCACCAGAGACATATTGCCTTCCCCATCCCTTTCAGTATTCCGCAGAGACCATTCCCTCTGACTTCCTCATAAGATCCACCCCCCCCCCACCAATCCACCCTTCCCTTGCACCTCCCAGCATTCCTGGCACCTTCCTTTGCCACTGCACAAGGTGTAAAACCTGTGCCCACACCTCCCCACAGGGTCCTTCCACATCCAGCAGAGATGTTCCTGCACATTCAAATACCTCATCTACTGTGTTCATTGCTGTTGATGTCTTCTCCTTTACATTAGAGAGACAGGATGCCAACTTGCAGAAGTTTTCAGGGAATATCTCTGGGACACATGCACTGAACAACCCCACCAACCTGAGGCCGAACACTTCAACTTCCCCTCCCACTCCACCAAGAACATGCCAGTCCTGGGCCTCTTCCACCGCCAAACCTGAGCCACCCAATAACTGGAGGAAGAACACCATACCATCTGCCTCGGGACCTTCCAACCATAGGGGATCAATGTCATTTTCACCAGTTTCCTCATCTCCCCTCCCCCCACCTTATCCTCAATCCAACCTTCCAACTCGGCACCGCTCCCTTGAACTGTCTTAATTATCCATCCTTGGATGCTGGCTGACCTGTGCTTTTCCAGCACCACTCTAATCTAGACTCTGGTTTCCAGCATCTGCATTCCTTGTTTTTACCTGTTCATCTTCCTTCCCACCTATCTGCTCCACCCCATTACGCCCCCAGTGAGCTCAATGCATTCTATGCTCATCTTGAGCAGAGGTTCAGTGAAATGATGCCACCTGCCCTGACAGCCACGGGTGCCCCTGTACCCACAGTCACTGCCATAGACATCAGACCAGCCTTCCAAATGAATTCCCAGAAAGTGAATGGCCTGACTGTGCACTCAGATCCTGGGTGAACCAGCTGGCAGGAGTATTCATAGACACCTTTAACCTTTCTTTACTCTGATGGGAGGTTCCCACCTGCTTCATGACGATCATCTGGTGTAAAAGCAAAAATCAGGCAATGTGCCTTAATGACCACAGCCCATTGGCTCTGACATCCATTGTTAAGAAGTGCTTTGAGAGGTTAGTAATGATACACATCAACTCCAACCTCCCAGACTGCAGTGATCCACTATAAATTCGTCTACTGTCACAATAGGTCCACAGCAGACACCATCTCCCAGGCTCTACACTCATCCCTGGAACATCTGGATAACAAGGACACCCAAGGTAAGCTCCGAAATTGTTGACTTTAGCTGTGTCTTCAACACCATAATTCCAACCAAACTCATCTCCAAACTCTGCCACCTCGGACTCTGCTCCCTCCTCTGCAACTGGATCCTTGACTTCCTGACCCATAGACTGCAATCAGTAGAGACAAGGTAAAAACAATGACTGCAGATGCTGGAAACCAGATTCTGGATCAGTGGTGCTGGAAGAGCACAGCAATTCAGGCAGCATCTGACGAGCAGCAAAATCGACGTTTCGGGCAAAAGCCCTTCATCAGGAATAAAGGCAGAGAGCCTGAAGCGTGGAGAGATAAGCTAGAGGAGGGTGAGGGTGGGGAGAAAGTAGCATAGAGTACAATAGGTAAGTGGGGGAGGAGATGAAGGTGATAAGTCAGGAAGGAGAGGGTGGAGTGGAGAGGTGGAAAAGGAGCTAGGCAGGTCGGACAAGTCCGGACAGGTCAAGGGAGCT
>NC_057719.1:46728229-46734171 GCF_004010195.1 Chiloscyllium plagiosum
CTCTAGCTTATCTCTCCACGCTTCAGGCTCTCTGCCTTTATTCCTGATGAAGGGCTTTTGCCCGAAACGTCGATTTTGCTGCTTGTCGGATGCTGCCTGAACTGCTGTGCTCTTCCAGCACCACTGATCCAGAATCAGTAGAGACAGGCAACAACCCCTCCTCCACAATAATCCTCATTGTGTCTGGCGAGGCTGCATACTCAGGCCCTTACGCTATTCCTTAGACATTCATGACTGTGGCCAAATTCAGCTCTAACTCTATTTGCAGGATCGCTGATGACACCACTGCAATGGGTTGGATGGCATGGAGATAGATGATTGCCTTTGATCGTGAAGGGTGAACCTACTAGTTTGTCCTCATGCCCACACATAGCCCTTTGCTCAGTGAAAAAGGTGTAATGGAGACAGTTAATCCCTGCTGCATGTCACCAATCTGACCAGACTCAACATTTTCCATTTTAAATCTCCTTTCTTGAATCTCAGTCCTAGTGAGTGAAAGAGAAAGTTTCAACTTATGTCTCTTATGCACATAAAAGAGTTCATTTTAAACATCCAAATGGTTCACTTAATTTAATATAAAAATTAAACAGATTGCAAATGGAAGCTTTCAAAAAAATATTCTGGATTAAAATAGGGTGAAAAAGATTCATTTTATATCATTCTTTGATAGATGCCCTAATTGGGACTTTAAAAAGCAGCACAATTTAAAAAAAATTATTTTGATAATTTCCAGATCTGATCAGAAATCATTTCCATTCTGCAATTTTGTATTTGCATGGTTAGCTAAATTTGGGCAGTTCCCTGTATCTAAGTGTTCAGAACTGATTGTTCTTTATTTGCCATATTTCTCATGTCACATATTTAAATCATACAGAAACAGTGCTGAAACTAACATGGACAAAAATCACAATAATGCAAGAGAGATGGTAAGCACTCAGGTTTCAGCCAGCTGAGTAAATGGAAACTATTAGCAATGATAAAGTAAATCATGAAACAGATAGAAGTTGCACTTCTTAGCTAAAAGGAGTCGACGTTGCCAATCCACAAACATAGTGGAAGTTACTTTAATTCAGGGTGTAATCAGCACATGGGGTCTCCGATTGTACCACTAACAAGAGAATGGAACAAAGCCCAGATAGGTTTAACAGCTGAGCCTTATTTTTAAACATAGACATCTGTTCCCACCTGAAGGAGTCAGAATAGGTCAGGAGCCAGACACTCCAGAGAATGGTGCTGGGCATAATGTACCAGGATGGGGGCAGACAGGGGTGGGGGAGTTGGGGGATGGGGACTTTCTTGTGGACTCCATGACAGTCAAGAAAGAAAATTGCAAAATTATGGATAGGGGCAGCTGCAAAATACCTTGCAACACTTGCAGGGTTCTGCCTGCATGCCCCTGCTGTCCCTCTAGAGATACAATGAAAGTGTGTTCTAACACTGACAAAGATAATGCCATCTGGATGACTGGCATTTTGTCTAAGCTGATGGTGACATTGCTTTAGTGTTTCTTTTTCTATTCATCCAGCAGGATACTTCAGATGCCAATGTCTTTTTTGTAAGGTTCAGTTGCTGGTTTGTTCACTGGAACTCAAACGATGGTAACCTGAACCCCAATACACTCACTGGATATGTGGGGTGAATCTCATCAACAGCACCTACAAGCACCACTTCTGTCAAAGTCTTGGACTCAAAATCCAGGCTGTCTGAATGAAAACCATCTTACTGCAAAATTCCTCTGTGCATGGAATTTCGGAAGTTTCGATTCAACTTCACGTAGCCACAAATGTAAAGGAAAAATAAATTCCCCATTAATTGGGCATTAAATTGTCAGCCTTAACATGAAAGGTAGTAATTTCTTTTTTCTGTGAGTAACTTCCCTTTAATTAGCTCTTCCCATGGGGAAAATTGGTTGGGGAGTTGAATTGCAATGAGAACTAGTGAGGAATGTGATGTCGAGTAAACCACAGCAAAAAATGTTTCAAGTGAAGGTCTCTTGCCAGAGATATCAATTCTCCCAAGAATGATTCTGTCCCTGGCATCCTCAGTCTGCTGCATACTTAATGTCCCTTACAATGCCCGTTCAAATGTGTCTGTCAGGTGCTAATGCAATTGGCTAGAAGATTTTCTGCAATCTTTGATTTCGTCAGACTGAATAGCAATCTTCAGGAGATGACATTTAGGGATGCAACCCAACGTGGAGTGGATTACTGCACAAGGTGAACCCTCTGTTCATTGCTTTCTTGCTAAGATTTCCTACTAAGCAAAAAGATTCTCTGCCAGACGCTAATCATGGTCACTGAAGTAATTTGTAATATTTGCAGTTATCCACCCTTCCCATTACAGGGAAAGAAAGAACTCTGATAGCAAAATGCCTTACCACCAATAATCTCTCTAAAAAGGTAGTCACTGTAATAACGTAGGGAAGCAATAGTTTGTGCATCATAAAGTACACTGAACAATAAGGAGATAAATGGCCAGATAATCTAAGTTCATAATATTGATTGAGATTTTGTTTTGGCCAGGAGTCGTAGAATCATTGAGGTCTCCAGTTCAGAAAGGCTCAAATTGTCCTCCCACACTATAAACAACCGATTAATTATTCTAATCCTATTCTCCATCACTTGGCCCAGAGCTTTGTATGCAAGTGACCATCTAAATGTGTCTGAAATGGTATGATGGTTTCTGACCCTACTACCTTTACAAGCAGAGAGTGGAACAGTTTCTTCCTGTCTACCTTATCTGTGTCCCTCATTGGTTCTTTCACATTCATCGAAAAAAAAAGTGGTGCCTTCAGCATTGCACTATGCTGAAGTGTCAGTTGGGATTATATGCTCAACGTTGTAGAGTAGAGCATGGGCCTATGGTTCTAAAGTTTGACATCATATTAATTTGCAACACATTTAATTTTTTCTTCTGAATATAAGCAATAATTTCTCAAGTAATGACAGAAGACTGATTTAGTATCCATCGGCTACCTGCAGTATATTTCCACTAACTGTTGGTATGATTTCAAAATTTGCTTTCCTGGGTTACCTGATGCTGCTACTACAATCAGGTTGCTGTTTTAATGAGCACAGGGCTATGTTCCAACTCCCAACAGCTTTTTCCTTGGTATGATTTAATCCCTTCCTGACGCATCTTAAGTTTAAGACAAAATGAAGGGTGCTGATTATCTTTATAGAAATAACACCCCACAAAAGGTTAATCAAGAAATGTGGCCACATCCAATGACAGGGAGAATTGAAATCTAAACAGTTAAGATTCGTAACAAACAAGATCATGGGTGCATTCACCTCATTCCCTCACTTCAGGTGGTATAAATCAAGTCCATCAAGAATTTGTTCATTTTGGGGTTTAAACATTCCAATATACAATTATTAGGGGTGGCACGGTGGCTCAGTGATTTGCACTGCTGCCCCACAACACCAGGGTCCCAGGTTCAATTCCAGCTTCGGGCAACTGTGTGTGGAGTTTGCACATTCTCCCCGTATCTGTGTGGGTTTCCTCCGGGTGCTCCGGTTTCCTCCCACAATCCAAAGATGTGCGAGACAGGTGAAATGGCCATGCTAAATTCCCATAGTGTTAGGTGCATTAGTCAGAGGGAAATAGGTCAGGTTGGGTTACACTTCAGAGGGTTGGTGTGGACTTGTTGGGCCAAAGGGCCCGTTACCACACTGTAGGGAATCTAATCTTAACAATCAATCACTTATGAATCACAACATTGGCCACTACCCTACAAGATGAAAGATTGCCCAAGTATTTCCTGCCTACAGAAAGGTAGGACAAATCAAACCTAGCGAGTTAGCATCTCAATGGCTGAGATCGAAACATTGAATGTTTTCAAGAAGGACTCCGATATAATTCTTAGGGCTAAAGGGATCAAAGGGTACAGGAGAAAACGGGAATAGGGAACTGAGTGGGATGATTAGCCATGATCATATCGAATCATGGAGCAGGTGGAAGGGCCTAATAACCTACTCCTGCTCCTACTTTGTGTTTCTGTGCACTGGGGAAAATTCTTTGCTGGTTTATCAGTCCTGGGAAAATGCTGCAGGAGTTCCTCAGGGTAGTGTCCTTGGCTCCAGCTGTTTTATCAATGACCTTGTTTCCATCAGAAGATGGGAAATTCATTGTGCTGAATAATGTACAATCATTTACAACTCCTCAGATACAGTGACTGTTCATTTGCAGCAAAACCTGGACAACATTAAGGCTTTGACAAGTGACATTTGATGACACAAGTGCCAGACAGACCCCTTGACATTCACTGGCAATACCATCAGGGAATTTCCCAATTCGCACCATCCTAGGAGTTAGAAAATGAACTGGACCAGTCACATTAATACTGTGGCTACAAGAACAAACGAGAGGCTAGAAATTCTGTCCTGAGGACTCATCTCCTGACTCACCAAAGCTGTTTGTAATCTACACAAATAAAAACAGAAATTGTTGGAAAAGCTCAGCAGGTCTGACAGCTTCTATGGAAAGAAACCAGAGTTAATGTTTCGGGTCCAGTGACCCTTCCTCAGAACTGCTGTCTGCTTTCTCCTTCGCAATTGTCCTCACTTCCTTGTTGAGTTCAGTTCTTTCATCTAAGGCTGTCATTTGCAGTGAGAAATTTGTTAAGTACAACAAATCAAATCTTGAGGGGTGTTCTCTAAAAATCATAGAGTCTTAGCTGAAGCTGAAAGCTATTCAGCTGAAGAAACATTAAAGAAAGCAAAGGGGCGGCACGGTGGCTCACAGCGCCAGGGACCCGGGTTCAATTCCAACCTTGGGCGACTGCCTATGTGGAGCTTCCCAGTGTCTGCGTGGGTTTTCTCCCACAGTCCAAAAGTGGGCTGGTTAGGTGAATTAGCCATGCTAAATTGCCCAGTTAAGTGCATTAGACAGGGGATAAATATAGGGTAGGGGAATGGATCTAGGTGGGTTACTCTTCAGGGGTCAGTGTGGACTTGTTGGGCTGAAGGGCCTGTTTCCATACTGTAGGAAATCTAATCAATGTAGGAGTTGCAGAACAAGGAGAGATACTAGGAACATATTCACCAAGTATCAGTAGGTAACTTCACTACTACTAACTTTGCAGTATTGAAGAGTGCAGGCTTCCAATTCTGCCTGAGTGAAAACATTATGTTGCCCAGATATTAAATAACTCTCCAAACAACTGCAGCAGCAGTTATTCCATTAAAAGAATTAATCAAATAGCTTATTTCTATATATTAAACAGTAATTAGTTTTGCACTTATGAGAAAGCACAATTCAATCAGCAACTTACAGCTAAAATCTTTTGAGATCCAAATTTAAGTGTAAAAATTAAAATTAATTCATATAAATTTTTAGCATCACTAACATGTTGTGTAGATATCCATAGATGCATTTCTGCCTTGCTTTATGTTATTACAGATGCCAGACTAACATCATTGCAGCTCTTAGAAAGTATGCTTTTGATTAGATTTTTAAAAATGGTTGTTCTTGTCCTTAATCTAAGCCAAGGGTCTGCAACAGTGGATAAATCCCCAGGACCTGATCAAATGTACCCTAGGACTCTGTGGGAAGCTAGAGAAGTGATTGCTGGGCCTCTTGCTGAGATATTTGTATCATCGATAGTCACAGGTGACGTGCCAGAGACTGGAGGTGGGCTAATGTGGTGCCACTGTTTAAGGAGGGTGATAAGGACAAGCCAGGGAACTATAGACCAGTGAGACTGACGTCAGTGGTGGGCAAGTTGTTGGAGGGAATCCTGAGGAACAGGATGTACATGTATTTGGAAAGGCAAGGACTGATTAGGGATAGTCAACATGGCTTCATGCATGGGAAATCATGTCTCACAAACTTGATTGAGATTTTTTGAGGAAGTAACAAAGGATTGATGAGGGCAGAGCAGTAGATGTAATCTATATGGACTTCAGTAAGGTGTTCGACAAGGTTCCCCATGGGAGACT
>NC_057719.1:46734842-46751447 GCF_004010195.1 Chiloscyllium plagiosum
GGATATGGGCCGGGTGCTGGCAGGTGGGACTAGATTGGGTTGGGATATCTGGTCGGCATGGACGGGTTGGACCGAAGGGTCTGTTTCCGTGCTGTACATCTCTATAGGGGCTTGAATGCAGAAACCTCATGCTCAGAGGCAACAGTAGTTCACTGAACAACAGTAGTACACGGAGCCACAGTTGACCACATGGTATAGATGAACTGGTTTCCATTATAATGCGTGTCTTTGCTACAAGCCAATACCATGGATGGATTGCCCTATCAACAATCAAACAGTTATTTCACTGGAATAACTAGAGAGGAGATATGCACTTGTAAAGTAGACAACGAATTATGTAGGCGGTGGGGCAAGAGCAACTTCCCAGCACTAATTTGACATGAGAGTCACCCTGGTAAGCAGCGATGTCAAAATTCTACAAAAAAAAAGTGAAAGAACGTGGAATTCCAAAAAAAAAACACACATTGTCAACAAATACCTCAGTGGCTTCTAAACCCCTACAAATTGTTTGCAGCCGAGATTATTCTTCTTTTCAGATCCCGCTGGATCCAAGTAATTGCGCAACAGCATCCAGTATACAGCATGCACGCAAATGAGCCTCTCCATAAATTCCAGATTTTTCTTGGTCACAAATTGCACTACATTCGGGAAAACAAAGGATTACGTATGACTAATTCACTGCTATGACAGACAATTGAAATATATGTAAATTGACACACATTGAAATTATCAGGTGATGCATTTAGCTTTCCGAGGAAAGATCTGAAGATGAAACTGTGGAATCTCCCTCAGTGGCTCTGATTTGCCAATTACTTTTAGTGACCACAACAGTTTGAGGGGGGTTGGGGCATTGGCACTTATTTCCTTTGTTCAAAGTCAAGTGCAACATATATCAGCTTTCTGATATTTCTAATGACAAAAAGTAATCCAAAATCTAAGCTATATAATGTGGGTAAAATATAAGGTAGCTGAAAATGTGTTGCTGGAAAAGCGCAGCAGGTCAAGTAGCATCCAAGGAGCAGGAGAATCGACATTCCGGGCATGAGCCCTTCTTCTCATACCCAAAACGTCGATTCTCCTGTTCCCTGGATGCTGCCTGACCTGCTGCGCTTTTCCAGCAACACATTTTCAGCTCTGATCTCCAGCATCTGCAGTCCTCACTTTCTCCTCCTAAAATATAATGTAGAACAGCTGAGAAATCATTGTAAGTCACGTGGGAAACAAATAACCCAATTAAAAACAAAGTACAGCAGATGCCCTATTCAGGACAGCAGGTGGCTGAGCTAGAAAGTAAAAGACCAGGGGCCTGTCACTTGCTCTGCATGCACTCACCTTGCCTTTGCAATTAAGGACAACAGCCTTTTCCAGCACACACGCCTGCTGCTGACCATTTCAGGTCATACTGGTTTGGTTTGGCTCTCACCTTCTCAGGAGCTCTTCCCTCTCCATCACTGCCTCCAAAAGACATCAGGGTCTGTCATGGTGTGGGGGCTTGGGCTCCGGCTCCACACCTACTTCTCTTATTTGCTTTTGACTTTCCCCTGAAACATCAATATGCAGCATGGCTCTTTCTTGAATTATCCAGGTGGGATGAATTTTGGTCAAGTAGCATTGAATTTTTTTGGAGAGGTCTCTGTTCCAGGCTTGGCAGGTTTCTTCATCATGGAGGAGAAAGTGAGGACTGCGGATGCTGGAGACCAGAGGTGAAAAATGTGGTGCTTGAAAAACACAGCAGGCCAGGCAGCATCCAAGGAGCAGGAGAATCGACGGATTCCTGAAGAAGGGCTTATGCCCGAAACATCGATTCTCCTGCTCCTAGGTTTCTTCATCATTTCTTACATAGGGCAACATCAAATTCCAGCAAAAAATGGCCAACTCCAAACATGAGTTTTTAATGACAGTCACCAAAAGGAAATAAACAAAACCAGTAAAGGTTACAGTTCAGTCCAAAAATGAAAACCAAATTTTGGCATTATGGTCAATAAATATTTCAAATTATTATTTAGTATTAGCTTTTTGTCATGCACTCAAACGAGTGCAGTGAAACGTTTACAGGTCACCACTGATGATGCCATCTTAGATACAAAAATGGTACAGATTCTGAAGTACAAATTCTTAGGAGAAAAAAATTATAGAAAAATAAAGAAGGTAGAAGTCCCACATTACAGATCTTAGGAATAAATCAGAAAAATAAAGAAATAAAAGTTCAGAATAACAGTCCTTCCAACTCAGTCCAGACTGATGCCTCACCTCCAGGTGAGCAATACAGACAATTCCTACACTTACATGACAGTGATGTGAGGTCACTGACACAGGACTCTTGGAAGTTGCATGAATAATAGTTTCCCTGCAGCCAGCATTGGTCTTTTATTGCTGCTCACTTCCACATCATTAAGGTACTCAAGTTCAATTTGCAAGCACCAATGTTGCAAATCACCTTTGACAAGCATCTGACCTTTTATTAAATTAATTGCAGCTGGGGTTTGCAAGCAAATGCCTATTATATTTGTTGCTTCAAAATTGTAGTGTCCAACAAACATGGTTTCCTGCTTTAATCCCTCAGTGACACTGTCTCTGTCCACCCAGGGTGCAACCCCAGCCATTTCCCAAACCCACTTCCCATCTAGTGGCATTGAATTATGGGACATTGGTTAGGCCTCAGTTGAAGTTCTGTATACATTTCTGGTCCCCAACCTATAGGGAGGATATAATGGCATAAGAGAGACTGAAGAGGAGAATTGCCAGGGCTTGAAATTGCAACTATGAAGAACGTCAGAGGAAGTGGTGGAGGCTGATACAATTACAACATTTAATAGACATCTGGATGGGTATATGAATAGAAAGGGTTTGGAGGGATATGGGCCGGTTGCTGGCAGGTGGGACTAGATTAATTTAGAATATCTGGTCGACATGGACAAATTGGACTGAAGGGTCTATTTCTGTACTGTACATCTCTATGACTCTATGACCAAGATCGGAAAGGCTAGGATTGTTTTTCTCAGAACAGAGGAGGCTGAATGCTGACTTAGACAAAGTGTACAAAACAATGAGGGACTTGAATAGCGTGGACAGAGTGAGGCAAACCTAATATCCCTAGCTGAGAGGACAATTATCAGGGACAAAGATTTAAGGTGAATTGTAGAAGGATAAAAGGAAAAGCTTTTTCACCTGGAGGATGGTTGGTGTCTGGAATGCACCAATTTGGTGATTGAGGTAAAAAGCCTCAACTCAATTGAAAGGAAGCTGGAACTGTAACTGTAACCTGTGAAACCACCGTTGAGGTGCTGGTAAATGAGATTAGAATGGTGGTTAGTTTATTCAGATGGTGCAAACACAACAGGCTGAATGGCCTCTTTAACTTTTCCATTATAAACTGTTAACTTTTCCTTAATTTTTCTGGTTCTAACTCCCTTATAAAAAACACAATTGAAATTGCACTTAGTGTGCAGTGACCAGAACTGAATGCAATTTTCCAAACATTGTAATCACACATCAATGAATTTAATTGTTTGACATTTTAATACAGTTGGAACACAGCTTCACCCTTTGTATTTCTTAAGATAAAGGCCTGTAATCCATGAGCGTTTTTATATTTTTTGTTTTGCATCTGCCCATTTGATTTTAATGGTTTCTGTATTTGGACTCTTCAACCTCACTGTTTATCCATAGTATTTCACTCTGCCTTTTAGGAAATCTTTTGACTGAAGTTATCCAGTTTGGATTTCAAAAGATATATCTTTTCATATTAAAGGCCAGTCTTGCCCACCGTCCAATCAACAAATGTACGTTTGCAAATTTCATATCATTTTTCCAGTTCTTTTACATCACAGAATTCAACCTTTATTTTGAAAACAACACCTAATTAAACGAGGAGTTTTTAGATCAAATGCACTGTGACAGCTTTTAAAAACAATCATGTGATTATAAATATATCTTGTCCAGTATGCCACAGGAAACTGTGGGATATTAGAACCTATTTCTTTCAGGGCCACAATGCTGTTAGTATTATTCAACTGTTTCTACTGTTCTTTGAGTAATTTAGGATTTAAAACTCATCCTTCACCATGTAAAGTCACCCTTGCCCCATTCAACCCTGTCAATACTCTCCCAGACTTCCAGCTTGTTCACTTGGTGGAAAATAGTTGACATAACAGTTGTCAACCTGCTATTTGACAGCAGAAGTCTGACCACCCAAATGATCCTGCCCTTATTTTACATCCAGGGCAGTGCAGATCCCACAGGGATCACTGCATAGCAATTGGAGAATAGATAATGGATTGGCTTGATCACTTGATCACCAGGAATGCTGAGGCCATTTTTACTACCAGCAGCTAACTCACCTGTGTGAATCAGCCATGGTAAAACTTGACAGAACTAATCCCAGAGTCTTGAGGATAATTGAATGTGTTCTGTTGCTCTCAATGTACCTCAAGAAAATGCAGATTTTTAGACAAGTTTCTTATCTTCAAAACAAATAAAGCTCCACAACCATGAACACACAGTAATTCTACAACTTGATATTGCTTGAATATATTTCCATGCTATTGACAGAAGCAATGAGCAGGATTTTCTGGGGACTGGCAGTCTCATTCAGATTTCTTACACAAATTGTAAGAGCTTTGCGTTTATGACAGACAATACTGATCAGAGCTCTTTCAGAAATGCAGTGCTGGACTTCCATTCTGACAGCTCCCTTGTAGGATAGAACAGCCAAGGAGAGTTAAACAATATCTCCTTCTTTTCACAGCACTCAGAGACTGTACTCTGTGATTTAAACATCCAACATTTCAGACAGCCACTTTGACAGCTGCTGTGAAAAAGTAAGTACTTGAGGTGAGTTTGAGGTTGGAGTGCCAGGAAGGTGGGATGCCAGGTGGGTAGGGTTAGGATGCCATGTGGGTAAAGTGCCAGTTAAGTATGGTGTCAGAGCGAAACATGGAAGGGTGCCAGGTAAAAGATGGAGTATTCAGGGTTAGTCCAAGTGGATGGAGGGTATTGGGTCATGTGCTCCTGACCTGGGGAAGCATTGGGTCTGGTGGTGAGAGCGAATGGGTTTTGAGCTCTAAGGGATGGAAGATCATTGGCACCACAGCACAGATCAGGTTCAGGAAAAGGGGATTGTGTTGAGAAGTGGGGAGTAAGGAGGTGGGTGTGGTTAGGTCCCACCAGGAGATGGGGAGTGTATCAGAACCACCATGGGACAGTCACGTGATTTGGTGGGAGAAGGGGGTTCAGCTCCAGTGACAGAGCTAAGGTGCTGGGAGAGTGTGGGAGAGGGGGCCTTAGGACTAGGGGCGGGACTTTCTGGGGTGAAATCCAGAGCATAGGAGGGCCACTGAGTCCAGGGCAGAAAGGCAGGGCTGGTTGCTGTGACAGGACAGGAGGGTGCTGGATTCTGGGTGGGGCTGATTGGCATGTCAGGTCCCGAGTATGGACTGGGATGTATATTCTGGTAATGGGAGTACATGAGCTGGTGATAGTAAGCCGTTGGCAGGAGGGGTGCGTCTGGACAAGGACTGTGAATCCCAAAGGTCTGGGGCAGGTGAAGTTGTAGGTCTGCGGGGTAATTTGGGGGTCAGTTGAATAGCACTCCAAGAGTTAGACTTGGTGCTTAATAGTCTAATGCCTTCTGATTAACTGCTTACTTAATCCCTCTGAATTGTCCTTTTAAATAGACACATTCAGACATCTCCAGGCGCAAGGCAGTTACTGAGCAGAATCTTCAATCTTCCAGGAAATTCCTTCAAAGCCTGCTACAATGCAGATTCCACGGGATCTACATGCACAATTTCAACCGCTGCTTCGGAAACAATTGTCCAGCCATCGGAAAATCCAGGCCTAGTGCAGAATCCAGGCATGTCGGGTTATCAAACATTAACTGCATCCACTTGTTGATTATCCGAGGTCATGTATCAACAGCAGCTCAGTCATACTCCCTGAATTATCTTCTGAATGTGCACAGTCCCAAGTACAAGGGATGAAGAGCATAAGCTCGGGATACCATTAATGGTGCTATGTACTAATGTTCCTATTAAAAAAAGATGACAGGGTAAAAACTCTATTTACAACTCATAAACAGTACACAGTAAGTTCTATTAAAAAAACTTATTTCTGGTCACAAAATGGTGACATTTTAAAGATATAGTCTAGTAAATTTAGAGCAATAACCACTGCCAATTTAACTCCATGTATAGCAAAACTAATCTGGGTGTGGCTGCTATTAAATGCAGCTGGAACTCTGCAATGGGCAAAAATGCTATGACTCTTTTCCCTCTAATATGCTCCAGATGCTATATTCATTTGTATCTCAAATACTTCCCAACCCTTTAGTACTTTGTATTTAAACTAAAACAGCTCCGATTGCCACATCTAATAACCATCAGATTACATATCAACACGTTTTTCTGTGCTTAAAACGTTGTTGCCACATTTGTGTCCATACATTAGATGTTTTTTCTCCAAGTACTGCTTTATAGTCATATCCAAAAGAAAATCTGGAATGTAAGACACATCCATCAATCCAGCCACTAGAAATGTCTGCATTATGATTACACCTTGCAAACACAAGGAATTTCCATTCTTAATTTGAATTGTAATTTGGGGATAAAAATTGGGACCACTACAAATCAAGTTCCCTACAAAAGGTTTGTTTTCATAGAAGATGACAAATATGCCAAAGTAAAAAAAGAGATTCAAAGCATTAAAAAAACAGTGCCAGTGCACAACCTATCAGGGCCAAATATGCCAAAGGGATCAGTCATCAGTACCACAGAGCGAGGAGTCAACCAGGCACCTCAATGGCCATGGCAGGTCAACCCCAGAGCAAAATCAGCCAGCTTGGAAATTAGTAACAGCTTTCAGGTCCCCTGCCAGAAGTTAATAGATAATTAAACTATTTCGAATAATTAAGACTTGCATAATTTCTGACAGTCAAAATTCAGAGCTTCTTGCAAGGGAATGTTTGGCCATTATCCAGAGATTTTTTCAGATATTGCAAGAAAGATTTTTGGGTTTCTTGAGTATCCAAAATTTAGGTCCACTTCAGTGTAATATATTCATAGAGAACTCTCAGAATACACAGCTTTTGCAGATTAGAGACAATTATGATGTAATCAACCTATTTATGGCTTTCAATCAGGAGATACATCACTAAGTACTGTTCCTCAGGACTGTCCTTCCAGTTTCTGAACTTCTCTGTTAAGAAGACATCAACCGCGTTGTTTTTAAAATGCCAGCATATAGTTGGTCTCAATTAGCAGATGTCCCTTATCAGAAACAACTTTCAAAAAGGCTAATTCCCGAATTGAAGCAAATTGTTTCTCTCATTTCTGGAGATACAAAGTTGTCTTAAAGCATCAGGCATTTAGAATGTAGCCCTAGACTATATTACAGTTTGAATTATTTGTCATATTTTGCAGTTATTAACTCACATTCCTCTGTGGGGTTTAGAATATTTAAATATGCATGCATCTCATTAAAATCCAACTTTACTTTGTTTCATACAGCCATTTACAGCATAGAAGAACCTTTGGTCCAATAGGTTTATGTTAGTTCCTCATGGAACTATCTTGTGAAAACCTTTCCCCACTCAGCCACTATATGCAATGTTTATTTCCTTCAGGTGCCCATCCATTTTCCATTCAAAATCATTCATTGGTGTCATTTTCACTATCCTTGTGGTCAACCATTTGCAGTTCATTTGCTCCCTAAAAAGAAGTTACTTCTGAAATATCCTCCCTGTCACTTGGCTGAAACTTTCAATCTGTGTCCCATAGTTTTTGACCATTAACTAATGGGATCTGCATTTCCCTTATCTACCTTATCCAAACTTGTCAGAATCTTGTGCACCTTTGTCAAATCTCCCTTCAATCTCCACTGCTCCAAGTGAACAAGCCCAGTTTTCCAACCGAAGCTTGGACTAATCTTCATGCCTGACGTCATTCTGGTAAGTCTCCTCTGTATATCCATGACAACCATACCCAGGGCAAGATTCCCCAAGTTAGCATTGTTGTAGACAGGAGACCCAAAATCAAGTTCCTGAGTGAGGATGAATGAACTTGCTCCCGTTCCTTATTCATTTGTTCCCTCAGTTCCACACAAAGAGTTAATTGCTCCCTTGTGAAAACCTTCTTCTCGACCAAATTAATTTACATTTAAAATAATCCAATTAATCGGGTGTTCCTGAGTTAAAAAAAATGAGTAAGTTTATTAGTTGCTAAATGTAAGAAGAAATAATACAGGTCAGGCATCCATTATCTGTCTGTCCAAAAACCAAAAAATCCTAAAAAAAGGTCTTTTCGGAAGCAGATCCAACAGAAAGTACAGACTCACCAAGTTCAGGTATGGTAGAAAAAGACTTCCCTTCCAGGTCTGTAGAGTCCCATATGCGTTAAGCTAAGCTATTTCCCAAGGGCCTGAACAACCCAAACAAACCCAAAAAAAATAGTAGGCTGGAAAACCAGAAATATCCTTGATCTGCAAATCAGTTGGTGTCGAGGTTTTCGATGAAGGATTCCTGACCTTTCACTCAACACGCACAGACACAGATCACCAATCAGAATTCAATTTAAAAAAGATGTGATCAATTTTCAGATTCTTGGCTTGCCAGGTTGATTGAACTTCATTTGTCCTGTCTCTAATTGTCGAGCTTTGTGGTGAGCCGGCTTCTATTAGACTGAGGGTCTTTACCTGAGATCCAGTGATAACCAGTGGCTGGCTCTCCGTCACCTTCAGAACATATAAGCACTTAAACACAAGCTAGTATCACAGCTCACTGGGATGCACGGGTACCACAGCTGACTGGCACACATGGGTACCACAGATCCCAGGAATACACGGGTACTACACCATACTGGGACACACAGGTACCACAACTCAGTGTGACACATAGCTATCACAGCTCACCGGGACACACGGTTAATATCCTTGATCTGCAAATCAGTTGGTGTCGAGGTTTTAGATGAAGGATTCCTGACCTTTCACTCAACACGCACAGACACAGATCACCAATCAGAATTCAATTTAAAAAAGATGTGATCAATTTTCAGATTCTTGGCTTGCCAGGTTGATTGAACTTCATTTGTCCTGTCTCTAATTGTCGAGCTTTGTGGTGAGCCGGCTTCTATTAGACTGAGGGTCTTTACCTGAGATCCAGTGATAACCAGTGGCTGGCTCTCCGTCACCTTCAGAACATATAAGCACTTAAACACAAGCTAGTATCACAGCTCACTGGGATGCACGGGTACCACAGCTGACTGGCACACATGAATACCACAGATCCCAGGAATACACGGGTACCACACCATACTGGGACACACAGGTACCACAACTCAGTGTGACACATAGCTATCACAGCTCACCGGGACACATGGGTACCACAGCTCACTGGGACACACGGTTACCACACCTCACATGGAGACACGGGTACCACACCTCACTTGGACACACGGGTATCACAGCTCACTGGGACACAAGGGTACCACACCTCACTTGGACACACGGGTATCACAGCTCACTGGGACACAAGGGTACCACACCTCACTTGGACACACGGGTATCACAGCTCACTGGGACACAAGGGTACCACACCTCACTTGGACACACGGGTATCACAGCTCACTGGGACACAAGGGTACCACACCTCACTTGGACACACGGGTATCACAGCTCACTGGGACACAAGGGTACCACACCTCACTTGGACACACGGGTATCACAGCTCACTGGGACACAAGGGTACCACACCTCACTTGGACACACGGGTATCACAGCTCACTGGGACACAAGGGTACCACACCTCACTTGGACACACGGGTATCACAGCTCACTGGGACACAAGGGTACCACACCTCACTTGGACACACGGGTATCACAGCTCACTGGGACACAAGGGTACCACACCTCACTTGGACACACGGGTATCACAGCTCACTGGGACACACAGGTATCACACCTCACGTGGAGACACGGGTACCACACCTCACTTGGACACATGGGTATTACAGCTCACTGGGACACACGGGTATGACAGCTCACTGGGACAGACGGGTATCACAGCTCACTGGGACACATGGATACCACAGCTCACTGGGACACAGGGGTATCAGAGCTCACTGGGACACATGAGTACCACACCTCACTGGGACACACAGGTATCACACCTCACTGGGACACACGGGTACCACAGTTCACAGAGACAAATTGGTACCACACCCCACTGGGACACACAGGTATCACAGCTCACTGAGTCACACAGGTACCACACCTCACTGAGACACACGGGCATCACAGCTCACTGGGACACACAGGTATCACAGCTCACTGGGACACACGGGTATCACAGCTCACTGGAACACACAGGTATCACAGCTCACTGGGACACACGGGTACCACAGCTCACACAGGTATCACAGCTCACTGAGTCACACAGGTATCACAGCTCACTGGGACACACGGGCATCACAGCTCACTGGGACACACGGGTACGACAGCTCACTGGGACACACGGGTATCACAGCTCACTGGGACACACGGGTACCACAGCCCACTGGGACACACAGGTATCACAGCTCACTGGGACATACGGGTACCACAGCCCACTGGGACACACAGGTATCAAGCTCACTGGGACACATGGGTACCACAGCCCACTGGGACACACGGGTACCACAGCCCACTGGGACACACAGGTATCACAGCTCACAGGGACACATGGGTACCACAGCTCACTGGGACACACGGGCATCAGAGCTCACTGAGACACATGGGTACAAACTGAAAGGATGTGGCATTTGCAGCAATCTTTAGCTGAAAATGTCAAGTGAACAATCAGCACAGTGTCCTTCAGTGTTCGCCAGTATCACAGATGCCAGTCTTCTACCAATTTAATTCACTCCACGTGATGTCAGGAGATTCTTGGAATCGCTGGATACTACAAATGGTACGATGATTTATCTGCAATAGTTTTGAAGACGTATATTCCAGAATTTGCTGCATCACTAACCAAGCTGTTCCAGAACACTAAACCATTGGCATCTCTCCAACAATGGGGAACATTTCTCAATTCCATCCTGTTCACAAACAGTAACTACAGCCAAATACCACCCCATCAATCTACTCATGATCATCAGTAAAGTGATAGAAGGTGTCATCAACAGTGATATCAAGCAGCACTGGCTTAACAAGGACAAGGTCATTGATGTTCAGTTTCTTCTCTGCCAGAACTACTCAACTCCTCACCTCATTAAAGCCTTGGTTCAAACATGGACAATGATTGCACAATGTTCAACACTATTTGTGACTCCTCAGATACTGAAGTAGTCCATGTTCAAATGCAATAAAATCTGGACAATATCCAGTTGTGGGCTGAAAACTGGTAAGTAACATACAAGTGCCAGGCAATGACAATCTCTAACAAAAGAAAATGCAACCATTGCCCCTTAATGTCAAGGGACCTCAGCATCACCGAACAACCCATTATCAACAGCCTGGGGATACCATTGACCAGAAACTGAACTGTACTTGCCATATAAATAGAAGAGCAGGTCAGTGGCTAGGAATGCTGCAGCAAATAACTCACCTCCTGACTCCCCAAACCCTGTTCATCGTCTACAAGTCAGGAATAGTACCAAATACTCCCCACTTGCCTGGATGAATACAACTCCAACAACACTCAAGAAGCTTGACAGCATCCAAGCCAAAGCGACTTGCTTGATTGGCATCACATCCACAAACCTTCACTCCCTTCACCACTGACATTCGGTATCAGCAGTGTTTACTAACCGAACGATGCACTGCAGAAATTCACCAAAGCACCTTAAAAAGTGCTATCCAAACCCAACGATCACTTCCATTGAGAAGGACAAGTGCAGCAAATACATGGGAATATCACCACCTGCCAGTTCCCTCCCAACATGACTATCCTGAGTTGGAGATATATTACTGCTCCTTCAGTGTCGCTGTGCTAAAATCCTGGAATTCTGTCCCTCAGGGGCCTACCTTAGTGACTGCAGCAGTTCAGGAAGGCAGCTCACGACCACCTCCTCAATGGATAGGCAATCGATTCAGGCCACAACCCATGAATTTCTCTCTGTCACAAGTTTCAATTATTCTCAAAAAATGCATTTCTCAAGATACAGGATATTAGTTTTCATGGAATAATGATAAGCAACCATGAGTTAAATTTATCCATATTGAGATTTGCTATAAAGATTGCAGATTGAACACAGTTCTAGGTGGTTGAAGAGGAGCAGCATTAATGAAAACTCAGCAGGTGTCCTATCACAAGTGTGGATTCACTGGTGGTAAAGTCACCACAGTCTTACTTGGTCTAGGGACTGTACTCATTCGAGAGTGATGACTGGCGATAGTTTTACCTGAGTGTTACCCCATCTCAGGCAGGGGCAAGTTTGAGAAGGAGAGTTCTTCATGGTAACCTCAGCCAGAGCAGGAATTGAACCCACACTGTTGGCATCACTCTGCATCATAAACCAGCCGTCCAGCCAAATAAGCTGACCAACTGCCATACAGACAATAAAAAACAGAAATAAAAATTAAGGTTGAAAGAGAAAATCAAACCAACTGCCTATTAGTTTTATGTACTTCATGCACAAGGGTGTCTTCAGTTTTTAAACACTGTTCACATCATAGACTCAAGGATAACTTATTCTGTGTAAACAAATGTCACACCAAAAGACCAAAATGCTTCAAAAAGAATAATTTGCTATTTTGTTTTTGATAGATGCAAAAGGTTAGTAAATGAACCAAGCACATGTATCTATTGGAGTCTAAAGGGACAGATCCCTGTGTAGCTCACTTATGTCTCTGGCATTTATTACAGAAAGATTCATAGAAGTCCAGCTGTAGCTTTGTTGCAATCACTTGTATGAATATAGGGCTATTCCCCACAATGCCCAGAGAGACTGTAAGGAGCTGAAGCCAAAACAATTACAACCCACATGATATATGGAATGTACTATACAGAGCAATGTTGCAAAGAAACTAATATAAGAATATGAAAAATATGAAAGAAGTAGGCCATATGCCTCATTCAATAAGATCACGGTTGCTCTGATATTGGTCTTAACTCCATCCTTTCCTGTCTCTCCCATAGCCCTTCACTTTTTAATAGTTGAATAATCTGTTTCTCTCTGCCTTGAATATATTCAGTGACTGAAACAACACAGTTCACATCACAGAATTACAAAGATTAACAATCTTCTAAGAGAAGAAGTTACTTCCAGTCTCTATCTTAAATCGAGAAACTTTTCTGAAACTGTGCCTCCTGATGTGTGTGTCTGTGTCTGTGTGTGTGTGTGTGTGTGTGTGTCTGTGTGTGTGTGTGTGTCTGTGTGTGTGTGTGTCTGTGTGTGTCGGGAGGTGGTTGGGGGGGGCCAAGCTATTTTCTCAGTGTCGACCCTGCGACACCCCTCAAGTATCCTCAGCCTCTTCCTCATGTTCCCACATCCAGCAGATCGCCTTGTTGCCTGCTCCAATTGTGCAGAGACTGGACATCAAAAACATGTGGCCAACTCTCTCTGGTCTATACTGGAACACCCCATCCCCACCCTCGACAGTGCTCCAGATGTAGGAATCATGGCTGTATGGGCATGCATTGTCAGAAGGTGCTAACAGTGATCACAGCTCACCAATATGTTAATTGAATGGAATCCCTTCCTGCTGATGAATTCTGTGATGTTGTGATATAGCCCTCTCAGTGTCATGTGCTTCCTGAAGAAGGGCTTATGCCCGAAACGTCGATTCTCCTGTTCCCTGGATGCTGCCTGACCTGCTGGGCTTTTCCAGCAACACATTTTCAGCTCCGTCATGTGTGTGTAGTCAACGGCACCCTCCTCCTGGGGGAAGCCAGCTACGTTTCCGAATCTGAGTTCGTTTCAAGTGGGAAATTAGTGCGAAAGGGTGACAGAGATGCTTTAACTCATGTGTACTGGATAGCGAAGAAGGCATTTGGTACGCTTGCTTTCACAGGTCAATCCATTGAATATAGGAATTAAGAGGTCATGTTGAAGCTGTACAGGACATTGGTTAGGTCACTTTTGGAACACTGTGGTCTGGTCTCCTACTGTAGGAAGGATGTTGTGAAACTTGAAAGGGTTCAGAAAAGATTTACAATGATGTTGCCAGGGTTGGAGGGATAGTGCAACAGGGAGAGGCTGAATAGGCTGGGGCTATTTTCTCTGGATTGTCAGAGGCTGAGGGGGGACCTTATAGAAATTTATAAAAAACATGAGGGGCATGGATAGGGTGAATAGTAAAGGTCTTTTCTCCAGGGTAGGAGAATCCAAAATCTAGACGGTATAGATTTAAGGTGAGAGGGGAAAGATTTAAAAAACACCTAAGGTGCAACTTCTTCACGCAGAGCGTGGTACGTGTTTGGAATGAGCTGCCAGAAGAAGTGGTAGAGGCTGGTACAATTACAACATTTAAAAGGCATCTGGATGGGTATATGAATAGGAAGGGTTTATAGGGATATGGGCCAAGTGCTGGCAAATGCGATTAGATTAATTTAGGATATCTTGTTGGCATGGGTGAGTTGGACCGAAGGGTCTGTTTTCATTTGTATAGCTCTATGACTTTATGGCTCTGTAAGAGGTAAATTCTCCAGAGTGAGGTGCGAGTGAGAGAGACTAACAGTGGAGTGAGATCTTAGCGAGGATAACATTAACTATGCTGTGTTTGGTGAGGCAACCTAAATTGGGAGAAAAAACAGGCAAGGGTAATGATCTTTGAAATGTAGCCCCTGCTTCAAGTGTGTATAGGGATGGGAAGTAAAGGATGTGGTTTAGCTGTGAAATGACCCTGTTGACTTTCTGGTCTAGACTCAGAAGAATGATTGGTTGGAAAGCACCAGAGGAAAGCCACTACCCACTGCACTGTACCCCACCAAATAGTCTTCCCTTCTTTTGCATTTGGCTGTACATTTGAGGATGAAGGTCAAAATCATTTCATACTTTTGTATGTCTTCCTGATAGACTTTGTTTGGATTGGGCAGTAGAAAGATACTCATTTCACCTCTTGCATGTTCCAACCACCAAAAGCAACTATTTAAATGGAGGTTTGGTGAGTAGACTGCAGCTGTGCATTCCCGACCACCATCAATATGACTCAGTTTCCCAAGCACAAAATAGGAGTCCTTCACACGGCAGCCTCATTGTCAAGCTAATCCACTCAGTCTGTCTGGAAATATAGAAAAGATTATCTTAAGTGTTTTTACATTTTAACAAAATGGGAAAATAATTAAGAACCAAAATCCTAATTAACGTATATCTTTTTGCAAACAAACTAATATAATTTCTAAACTAAAAATGTAACAAACCCATTAGCAATAAAACCCCACATTGAGCAAAGGTGTCCCATGGATATTTTGTCTTATGAAGATGTGGGTGTACTGTACCTTTAAGAGAATTAAAAGTTTGTAGAACTACCTGACACAGCACCAACTGTTCTGAATAAGGTAACAATGTAACACTTGGTCGAAAGCTAGATTAGTTGGGTTACCTGGAGATGACAAAACAAAGTATAATTTGGTTTCAATTATACCCCCAAAATACCAAACTCCAATCAAGTATGAATTGAGTGTATTGACAATCTCAAAAGCCAATGACACAATCTGATGCTTTGGGCTATAAGACCAGGGAAAACTGAACAGTTGAGAGGAGAACTGCCAAGCTACCAGCATGTGCCAACTGCCTGGAGAATAGCTCTCTTAAATACCTTTATCGATTACTAACCTGTGAAACAGAAATCTCTAAGAAGAAGAAAAGAACATCAAGGAAGAGAAGATTTAACATCTGTCTAGTTTTGCAAACTTGAATTTTTCGTAAATCTTAATCGGGGGTTTTAACAGACTAGTATTGTAGAAGGGGAAGGTAAAAGATAGGTTAGAGGAAGGGGTTGTAAATAGTTGTTAGTTAATTATTCTCTGTTATACCTTAAGAAATAAAGTTGTTAATTTTTATTTTAAATAGTTCTTGGCCTCTCAAATTTTCACAGATTACAGCACAGGATAAATCTTTCCTGTGTTGCAGGTTTAAATTAAGCTGGAGGGTTTACCCTGTGATGTAACAGCTTGGGGGCTCGTCATTGGGATTTGAACTGGTTTAGACAGATTTGAATAGATTTAGGGGTACGGAAAATCCAAGCAGATTTAGACACTTGCAGGTTAGTGTCCTAGATCTTTAAATAAAATGTAAGTGAGACAATTTGTTTAATTTTAGTAACTTGTGGTTGATTGAATTAAAAGTGATAGAAGTGGCTCTTAAAATTTGTAAAGAGGTTCTGGGATTTGAGGATGATTTTCAAATGTGCCAAGAAAGTTTAGAAGGAAAGAAAAAGGTCATACTTTTAGAATTGCAAATAAGTTACATTTGGTATTAACTGAGGACAAAAGTAAAGCTGAAATTGTAAGGGAATTACTCAAACACTTAGGTATGTCAAAGAAACAGACCAGTGCAGTAGAGGTAGAAAAACGTAAATTATAATTGAGGAAAATGGAGTTAGAAGATAAAGAGACAGAGCGGAAAGAGAGACGGAGAGAGAAAAAGAGAGAAGAGAGAGAGAAGAAAAAGAGAGGGAGGAAAAAGAGAG
>NC_057719.1:46751772-46759938 GCF_004010195.1 Chiloscyllium plagiosum
AGAGTGAAAAGAAAGGGAGAGAGAAAGAGAGAGAGAAGAAGAGAGACGAAAAGAGAGAGAATATGAACTTGAGAAGTTGCTACTTAGTCAGCAAAGTCAAGTTAACAGGATGGAGATTAAAATAGAAGGTAGTGATATATACAAATATGTCAAAACTCTGTGACATGCCCATTCAGACTAAACTGGTAGGCACAGCAAGTGAGGTATTTGCCATTCTGTCAGATGAGGGGCCAAGAGATTATAAAGAGGTTAAACAGGCTATTTTAAGTGCTTAAGAATTAGTACCAAAAGTGTATAGACAGTGGCTCAGAAACACAAAGAAGGAACCAGGTCAGACTTATGTTGAGTTTAAAAGAATTAAGCATTGTCATTTTGATTGATGATTTTAAAATAGATAAGACCTTTGAGGCTCTGCAAGAGATTATTCTGCTGGAGGAGTTTAAAAACTCACTTCCAGAGATGGTAAGAATTCGCTTGGAGGAACAGAACGTTCAGGAATTGAGAAGGGCTGCAGAATTAGCAGATGAATACATGTTGGTGCATAAGACAAGCTTTCGGCTAGAATTTCATCCTGGGACGGATAGAAGTTGGGAGAAGGGGGAGATCCTACACTATGAAACCAAGAGTAAAGAACACTGGTAAGAATTTACCAGAGGATAAAAAAGAAACCCAAGATAGTGGAAAGGAGGTGAAAGGCCTCAGGTGTTTCCACTGTGGTAAAGTGGGACATATAAAGACACAGTCCTGGTTGTTAAAGAAAGGCACTGTGGGTAAGGATGTGGTAAAAGAAGCTAAGCCAGTGGCATTAGTAAAGGTCGTAAAAGAGACCCCAAGAAGAGCTGAGGAGCTGCAGGAGAGTGCACAGCCGAGGCAGGGTCTGGGTATGGAGTTAGTACCTGATCTTGACAAAGAATTCACCTCTGTGGGTAAAGTTTACTCAGAAAAAACTGGGGGAGAAGGACAAGAAGTTATAATTTTGATATATGTAGGATCTAACCAGTCGTTGATAGCAAGGAATGAGTGAATATGCACTTTTTCTGATCTGTTACCCGAGAGTGTAGTAATTTGTGGGATAGATGCACAGACATTTAGTGTTCCCCGATGTAAGATCAGGTTGGAGTGCCAACTCAAGACTGGGGAAGTTACAGTGGGAGTGATTGACAGAGTGTCAGTTCCAGGAATTCAGTTTGTTCTTGGGAATGATTTGGCAGGATCCAAGGTGGGAGTGTTACCCCTTGTTGTGGAGAAGCCCAAGGAAGACCAAGAAGCTGAGGAGTTAAAACGGAAATATCCTGGTATTTTCTCAAACTGTGTAGTAACCAGATCCCACTATCATAAGTCGCTGCATGAAGCGAAATGTAAATAGAAAGGTGAAGGAGTTAAGGTTCAGTTAGCAGACACCCTGTATGACGTAATGGTGCAGGAAAACCCCAACAGGCAGAGGGTCAGACAGAAGTGTTTAGTCCTGAAAGGCTAAGGGGTTTGCAACTGCAAAAAGATATATATGTGGATGCGGACTCTGAAAAGGAGGCAGGGAATATTCTGGAGAGTTATTATCTGAAAGACAGAGTCCACGACAGGTTAGTGCAGAGCAGAAATGGGCCGAAGTGCACCAGATTGTGTTGCCAGTAGCATACAGACAGGAAGTGTTATGGATAGCACATAAAATACTTGTAGGAGGTTACCTAGGGGTATAAAAGACTCACGCTAAGGTACAAAAACATTTTTATTGGCCTGGAACGCACAAGGATGTGGTTAACGTTTGTCGAATGTGTCATGTGTGCCTCAGATGGTAATAAAACCAGCAGAGAGTGGTAAGGGCGTGGAATGCCTTACCTGCTAATGTAGTCAACTCAGCCACATTAGGGAGATTTAAACTATCCTTAGATAAGCACATGGATGATTTTGGGATAGTGTAGGGGGATGAGCTGAGAATAGTTCACAGGTCGGCGCAACATCAAGGGCCAAAGGGCCTGTTCTGTGCTGTATTGTTCTATGTTCTATGTTCTACTTCATTGCCAATTCCCAAAAAGGTTGGTAGAGGAGTTAGTTGCGTTTTTCACATGGCATGGGCTACCCAGAGAGATTCAGTCAGACTAAGGGTTCAAATTTACTACTAGACTGTTTAAGGAGGTTCTGGATAGCTTAGGAATACATCAATTTAAATCCAGTGCGTATCATCCTGAATCCCAGGGAGCTTTAGAAACGTGGCATCAGACTTTGAAGACCATGTTGATAGCATACTGTCAGGATTACCCAATGATTGGGATAAATCATAAAAGGTCTGAGATTCAGACGTTTTCCCGAGGGAATGACATGTTCGTACTGTTACCAGTGATAGGAGATCCCTTCAAAGCCAGGTTTAGTGGTCCCTATCAAATTGAGAAAAAGTTGGGTTAGGTGAACTATCTAGTAATAATGGCAGATAGAAAAAGTTATCGGGTATGTCATGTGAACATGTTGAACCCATATTATACTAGAAAGAACTGGAAAAACAGGTGTTAGTTACTGCCCTGCAGAGTAAGGCATCAAATCTAGACAATATGGATTGTCTACCTCAAAATAGATTTAAAAATGAAGATGTCCTTGAGGAGTACGATAGGTTATTAAACTCTCTGTCTCAGTAGCGTAGAACACAGTTGAAGTATTTGTTACTGCAGTACAAGGATATATGTAAGAATCAGATGGGGAGGATTAATGCTATTGTACATGACAGTATGCTATCGGCTTAATCCTTTCAAAGCCAGGCCCACCCAGATGGAGGTGGAGGCCATGCTTGATGAGAACATCATCGACCCAAGCCAGAGCGAGTGGCGTTTGCCAATCGTCTTAGTTCCCAAACCGGACAGAACTCAATGATTCTGTGTGGATTATCGGAAGGTCAACACCGTTACAAAATTGGACTCATATCCAATTCCTAGATTGGAGGACTGTATCAAGAAAGTCAGATAAGCCAGTTACATCACCAAGTTGGACTTAATTAGTGGTTACTGGCAGGTACCTTTATCAGAGTCAGCGAAAGAAATTTCTGCGTTTGTAACCCCAAATGGGCTATATCTGTTTAAAGTGATGCCCTTTGGAGTGAAGAAGGCACCCGCCACATTCTAAAGACTCATGAACAGCGTTGTGGCTGGGCTAACAAACTATGCAGTCTATTTGGACGATGTAGTGATCTTTAGTAAGTTCTGGAAAGATCACATGGTACAGCTGGCCGAGGTCTTTGAATGACTATGAGAAGCAAAACTGGTGATAAACTTAAATAAAACAGAATTCGCAAAAGCAGAGGTGACATTCTTGGGACATAACATCGGTCATGAAAGGTTGACTCCATGGAACGCAAAGACAAAGGCCATTGAGGAATTTCCACAATCAACCTCAAAGAAAGAGTTGCTTAAATTCTTATGGCTCAGTGGATTCTATCGGAAGTTTGTTCCAAACTTCAACAGTGTAGTTGCTGAAGAAGAACACAAAATTTCAGTGGACAAAACAATGCTGGGAGGCATTCAACCATTTGAAATCGATATTAACCAACAAACCAGTTTTAGCTACACCAAACTTGTCAAAACCTTTTAAAGTTGCCATTGGTGCTAGTGACATTGGAGTTGGAGCTGTACTCCTGTAGGAAGATGAGGATGGGATTGAACTGCCAGTCGGTTACTTTTCGAAGAAGATCAACTTTCACCAGAGGAAATGCTCCACTATCGGAAAAGAAATACTGAGATTGGTACTGGCCTTATAACATTTTAATGTGTATGTCACAAACAATGTGTCAGAGACCGTGGTATACATGGATCACAATTCGCTTACATTCCTAGAATGCTTTAAGGCCAAGAATATGAGGCTATTTCGTTGGAGTCTTATGTTACAGACTTTTAATTAAAAAATCATATATGTTGCGGGTCGTAAGAATGTAATCGCAGATGAGTTATCGTGGATTTAACTGATAAAGTTTAGATGAGATTTATACTTATCTAATGTTTTATATATATGCAGTTATATGGGAAGATGCTAAAATGAACTTAGATTAAAGTTATCAGTATATTACAGTAATGTGTTTAATAAATAAAACAACGCTGGCAAGGCTTAGGAGGTGAGGAAGATATCGTGACTTCTGACTTCTACCAATATTACTCCACCACTTACTGTAACTTCTTCCACTGAAGCAGAAATATTAGAAAATATGTGGTTTCATTCTATGGTACGGGAGGGAGTTTTACACTCATCTGCAGAGGTTATTTACACAGTGTGACCCATTTCAGAAATGTGAACAGCTTATATTTAAGCCAAAATGAACAGATGACATCCAAGAAATAAGCATACATCAGTATTTTTACTACAGTAGTAAGTTAAACTGATATTTCTAAGGGAGAAATCTCAGATTAGCTAAAATATAAGTTATTTAAAGTCCAAGATGTTCTTACAATCACAGTTTAGTAATTACTGGTTCTAGGAAGGAGGCTTATGAAAGACCTTCAATATCCTGAGACTGTATTTAGTTAAAAAAAAATCCTTATATTTGAAACATACATCCTTAGGATTCTAAAAACAACTGCTGCATTTCCTTCAAATAATTTGGTTATACATACAGAAAAGGTTTTTTTTGAAAAGCAAGTGTGGATTATAGAATATTATTGGTTAGCTGAAACTGCAAAATGGTTCATTTGCAGATGACCACCGATGTGTTTGGAAACAAAGGGTTGAACTTTCTTGTTTTAAAGTGTTTTGTTCAATAAGGTCCACAGTGTCTGTCTGCCATGTCTCAGGGCAGCTTCTGCTATTCTTCACCTTATTAATGGGCTCGACAGTGGAATAACATAGCAACGTTCTCTAAGCTGCATGGCTGCTCTGAAGGTTCACGAACACTGTTTGAAGTGTTGGGTAGGAGTTGCTTCGACTCACAATCTTCAGCGATCCATGCGGAAGGGAACAAAGTTACAGGGATTAAGTGAAAAATCACATGACACCAGGTTATAGTCTAACAGGTTTATTTGGAAGTATTAGCTTTCAGAGTGCTGCTCCTTCATCAGGTAGCTGGTAGAGTAGGATCATTGGACACAGAATTTATAGCAAAAGATCATAGTGTCATACAACTGATGCGATATATTGAACAAATCTAGGTTGCTGTTAAGTTTTTCATATTTTAGAATGGGTTGCAGGTTTTGATTCATTAATATGTAAATCCCAGAACTTCTTTCAAGTCACATTCCTGAGATAACTTAAGGTTTTATGAAAAAAGGTGACATCTCAGCTCAGACAATGCATTAAAGGTGTGAGGTTAGAATCTATACACAGCAAATAGCCCCGGCTTAGTGCAAAGGACTTCTGTCACCCAGTAACCATTCCTGTATGGCACAAGGCTTTGGGGAAGAGGCATGAGCTCGTACACATCATATCAGCTTCCAGGATACCTAGTACAGATCTTCAACATCGATGGGCACAGATTGCTTGAAGCTTGATGAAATAATGGAAATTGATTCTGACCATAAACTATACAGGGGTTGGTGATGGGATGCAGTTGATGGCACCTTGCATCTGGGGCGGCCACCATTGGCGGGGAACTCAGCAGCCAAGCTGCCTGACTCTCATCATTAGGGAAGGTCGTGGAGAGGTCTAAACTGGTGAAAATGACATTAGTAACATCTCAGAGTGTTTGTGGACTGATGATAGGGCAGTGCCACGCAGGTCCCCAGTGGTGGCTCTTTGAAATTTTTAGGGCAACTGTGGTACTGATGGCTGCTGGGATGGAATGAGCACAAGTCCTGCTCCAGTAGATGAGAGAGTTTGGTGATAATGGTGCAGGACATTCTAATCTGTACCTGCATGGTCTTTCTGAGAGCTGTAGAAAATGGAAACAAGAGATGGAGCTGCATGGTCACATCATTCTCTTTCGTGTTCCTTAGGGATCCTCCTCTGCTGAGTCTCCCTCTGGAGCCTGGGGTGATACTTACTGGAGGTTACTATTCTTGCTGATCTTATGAACAATATTGTAATTGCTCACTCCTTCCACGTAGACTTTGCATTTGAAGGAAGGTTACAAAGACTTCAACCACAACATTGTCCATGGCAGATACATGAGTAGATAATCTGTGGGAAACATTAGAAAGAGAGCACCACTTCCTTCTTGGTATTCCTGAGTCTTCACATCCATCACATAATTCCTTGAAAGTGGAATCGCAGGTAGATAGGCTAGTGAAGAAGGCATTTAGTAATCTTTCCTTCATTGGTCAGTGCATTGAGTATAGGAATTAGGAGGTCATGTTGTGGCTGTACAGTATATTGGTTAGGCCACTTTTAGAATACTGTGTTCAATTCTGGTCTCCCTGTTATTAGAAGGATGTTGTGAAACTTGGAAGGGTTCAGAAAAAAATTACAAGCATGTTGCCAGGATCGGAGGGTTTGAACAATAGGCAGAGGCTGAAGAAGCTTGGGCTGTTTTCCCTGGAGTGTCAGAAGCTGAGGGTGACCTTATAAAGTTTTATAAAATCATGAGGGGCGTGGACAGGTTGAATAGACAAGGCCTCTTCCCCAGGGTAGGGGAATCCAAAGGTTTAAAGTGAGAGAAGAAAGATTTAAAAGGGACCTAAGGGGCAACTTTTTCATGCAGAGATGGTGCACATACAGAATGAACTGCCAGATCAAGTGGTGGTGGCTGTTACAATTACAACATTTAAAAGGCATCTGGATGGGTACATGAATAGCAAGGATTTAGAGGGATATGGGCCAAACGCTGGCAAATGGGACTAGATTAATTTAGAATATGTCGTCGGCATGGATGAGTTGGACCAAAGGGTCTGTTTCTGTGCTATCCATCTCTATGACTCTATGACAATGAAGCCTCATGCTATGTCCTTGTACAGTGTGGCATAAGGTTTTGCAAGGAGGCCATTGTCATACCTCAGTAAGGAGCTCTAGAAGTATATAACCTTACCCAAATGTACTTTGCATAACCAATGTTTTTATGCTAACATTGTGAGTGAAATTCTGCTGGTAAGCCATTATAATAGACCCCCAACCCCAAGGGAAATGTCCCTTTGCACAGGACAGGCCATATACTTGCAGGTTTTTTAAATATACTCAGGGGATGTTGGCTGGACCAGCATTCACTGCTGATCCCTGGCTGCCTTGGAGAATGGGCACGTTACAGTTTCAGTTTACTGTGCGAATGTGGTAAATGTGCAGCTTTTTCTTGCATAGCTTTAGAAACAGTTTCAGAAATGCCAAGCCCAGGTGATTCTTTTCAAATTCACTTGTCTGTTCATAGTTAGTTAGCTGACTTGACAAGGAGACAATTAATGTGAACTGTGTAATGGTCATGATTGCTTAAGGCCATAAACTGTAATGTGCATTCTTGGACAATGAACAATTTACCATGTAGTGCAATTTGATGCCTGATAATTTGGCATTACTGAATCCATAGAGGCATGATTAATGCAATTGCCTCCAGCAAGGGCCAGAAATTAATATCCTGAAGAAATTAACAATACCTTATTCCACCATTCAGCCGGCAAAGGAAGCCATTTTGTTTCATTACTGGGCCATTGACTTTACATAGAAGATGGCAGTATTTCAATTTGTGTTCCTGTGACTGACTTGCAGCTCTATCTGAAGCAAAGCCCCATCTTTCATGTGTCATTTTGTGTTGCTGTCCCTGAGTCCTGAATGACCTTTCAGCCTCTCTCTCTGTTTCTGTTCAACACCTTCATGTAACATATGATATATATATATATATATAAAACATATATCATATAAATAATATCCCAAACAGTCCATGCAATTTGAAATTTGTCATGTCCTTGGCTCAAAATGTTCTCATGTAGATGCAAGAGTGAGAATGGGCGTGAAAATTCACCCTCTTTAACTCCACTATGTCAAACTATGCTGTAGGAGATCCCATCATTCTATCACAATTTGCACCTCATCACTGTCACCATTTCCTCAGTGAACTAGTCCAGTGAGATCTATCGAGGAGAAAGTGAGAACAGCAGATGCTGGAGATCAGAGCTGAAAATGTGTTGCTGGAAAAGCGCAGCAGGTCAGGCAACATCCAAGAAGCAGGAGAATCGACGTTTCGGGCATGAGCCCTTCTTCAGGAATGAGGAAAGTGTGTCCAGCAGGCTAAGATAAAAGGTAGGCAGGAGGGACTTGGGGGAGGGGAGTTGGAAATGC
>NC_057719.1:46760239-46768520 GCF_004010195.1 Chiloscyllium plagiosum
ACCTCCTTCCACCTAGTGCATTTCCAACGCCCCTCCCCCAAGTCCCTCCTCCCTACCTTTTATCTTAGCCTGCTGGACACACTTTCCTCATTCCTGAAGAAGGGGTCATGCCCGAAACATCGATTCTCCTGCTCCTTGGATGCTGCCTGACCTGCTGTGCTTTTCCAGTGAAATCTATCCCCAAACTTCCATTGCTTGCTTTCCCCAGGACTCCATGCACATTCCCCTAATAAGCCCATTGACCAATATCAAGAAAACCTCCAGGACAGATGGTGGGCTATTCCCCAGACTGATAGCAGTGCTGCTCCAACTAAGCATGGCTCAGCACCCAGAAAGACCCAGCCAAAAGCCCTGGACTGGGACTAATCATTGCCAAATCTCTGGATGGGTTCCCAGACCATGGTAGGACCAACCATTTGAATGATCATGTCCAATTACCTGCAGTGGGATTACTGATTGTAGTGGCATCCTATGGCTAACCATAATCCCATTATCTTGCTAAATACCCCTGCTCAATTTTGCCTTTCAGACATGGCCGCTTGGTTGAATAATATTCAATGTGTTGTTGTGCAAGTTGCTGGCACATACTGGGTGTGACACTGACATTGCACAATGTCACACAGCAAGAGCAGTTCAGTTCTCCCCACTGTGACAAGCTGTTTGCCTCCATCTCTCTGCTAAGAGGTAATACAAGCCAGAGAGGCTGTTAGCCATCAAGTAAGCACAAATGTGTGCATGCTGAGAAATTAATCCAAGAGCCATACAATGCATTTAGTTTAGATGTGTCCATGTGCACAATGTGATCTGGCAGAAGCATGCAAGGCGTAGGTGTCCCTGAGCTCCAAGGTTGTGGTGTTGGGTTGAAGTAGTGTGTCCGAGAATTGGAATGATGTGGGGAAGCTGGTGGTTTTCCGATGCCAACTTACATGTACAAAGGGTGGAGGATGACAAACGAATGCCAGGACAAACAATCGGCAAGCTGGGTATTTGTGACATCCAGCTTCTAGGGAAGGGAGAGAAAACTCAGAAGTATGTACAAATTAGATGTATAAGGGATTTAATAAGACCATAAGAAATAGGAGTGGGAGTAAGGCCATTTGGCCCATCGCGTCCACTCTGCCATTCAATAATGGCTGATGGGCATTTCAACGCACTCTCCCCGTATCCCTTAATTCCTTGTGAGATTAAGAATGTATCAATCTCTGCCTTGAAGACATTTAACACCCTGGCCTCCACTGTGCTCCATGGCAATGAATTCCACAGGCTCACCACTCTCTGGCTGAAGAAATGTCTCCTCATTTCCATTCTAAATTGACCACCTCTAATTCTAAGGCTGTGCCCACAGGACCTAGTATCCCCGTCTGACGGAAACAATTTCCCAGCGTCCACCTTTTCTAAGCCATGCATTATCTTGTAAGTTTCTATTAGATCTCCCCTCAACCTTCTAAACTCCAATGAATACAATCCCAGGATCCTCAGCCATTCATCATATGTTAGGCCTACCATTCCAGGGATCATCTGTTTGAATCTCCGTTGGACACGCTCCAGTGCCAGTATGTCATTCCTGAGGTGTGGGGCCCAAAACTAGACACGGTATTCTAAATGGGGCCTAACCAGAGCTTTATAAAGTCTCAGAAGACTTCGCTGTTTTTACATTCCAACCCTCTTGAGATAAATGACAATATTACATTTGCTTTCTTAACCACGGACTCAACATGCAAGTCAATCTTTAGAGAATCCTGTACCAGCACTCCCAGATCCCTTTGTACTTTGGCTTTAAGAATTTTCTCACCGTTTATAAAATAGTCCATGCCTGTGTTCTTTTTTTCCAAAGCGGTAGACCTCACATTTACTCACGTTGAATTTCATCAGCCAGTAAGATGCAAATACATGGAAATAAAGATAGTCACTACTCAAGGGCAAGATTCTGAAGTCACTGGTTAAAAGGAGATGGCAAGGACGAAAAGGAAAGTGTTTCTCAATGTTGTGATTCCAATCTTTTCATTTGCACTGTATTTTCCCAACTTTCTCATCATTCCTGGGAAGGGAGAGTTCTCAAAAATGGTAAATCACAAAGTGGAGAAAACATAAAAATGAGGTCAATTAAATGAAAAAGAAATCAACAAAAAAGGGAAACTGCATGTACCGTCCAGCTGCAGGAAAATCCCTCAAAGTTTTGAAGGATAAAAGCTGAATACATTTTTTTCATCTAGAAAAAGATACAACTCGAATCTGCTTAGTTGCCATGTCACAACATGGACTGCAAACCGAGTTTCATTTTACACTGCTCTTCTATGATGCAGCAATGAATATTTCCGAACCACTGGCGTAAATCATTTGAATTAGAAGCCAAAAATGGAACACAATCACTCTTACTGAACTGAACTAAGTAGTTTAGGACTTTGGCAAGAATAAGTGTTGTTGCTAATGTGTTGACAGGTAGAGAACTGAAACAGTGTAGCCAAGCACCCAGAGGGAATCTGCTAAACCTATTATGTCTGCAAAAATATTGGAAGATTGCAACATGGACAAGTTATTTTATTTTTTTGTTGCTGTATACTAATTAATATTATAAACACGAACCTGCCAGCAAACTGTCTACCTTGTAGTATTTGGCTCTGTTCTCTGGAAAAGATTCAGCAGTGATTAGACCTGCCTCTTTGTCTGTTTCATTCAGTTAATATAGCCTACATTACTAAAAATAAATGACTGTGATCAGCAATTACATCAATTAATAAAATAGTATCCAATATTTGTTGCTAAATTTCGAGCTCATATTTAGCTATATGAAATAAATTATCTTCAACTATAATATATCCAAAAAAAAGTCACAGATCATATATGAGAACAATTTTATGACTAGATCCCTCAAAAAGGTTCCCCAAGTGATCACACTTTCAGATGAAGATCCCAAATTATCAGGCTACTGTTTGAGGAGTGTTGAACTAGCTCCCCACTTTTATTTACCCATCCCCTCAGCTGATCACAAGATTAATGTACAAAGGGTCTCTTCCCATGTGATACCTTCCTCCAAGAACAAATGAATTTGTGTTTCAAAAAGGAGTAAATTTAATTAGGCTTAAGTTAACAAAACAATGAGTTTGTCAGTTATTAAATATGAGTGAAAATAATAACACAATACATACAGACATTCAGAATGAGATGAGTACAAAGTAAGATAAAAGTTAAAACTATATATTATTCAGTTTCTATGAATTGTTCATGAACAGTAGATAGTGGAACGTTGATAACTGAACAGTCAATTTCAGCATTTATGGCTTAGCGTGTTAGTTGAAATCCTTTTGTACTGTTCCTTTTGACTGGCTTGTTGGCTAGCTGGCTTCTAGCACTCAGAGTAAAAGAGAACGACAGACATTTACTTACAACACAAGGGTAACTTGTGGGTGTTTTTTTTACCGTAATCTTCAGAGTTCACTTGCCCTCAAACCTAGTTGTGTGCAAGAGTACATCAACCCACTGACACATGTGACCACCTCAGGCACCAACATACCTTCTTTCATCTCCCCACAGAGCAAGACTGAATTGGTATTTAGCCCCTGTTCATATGTAGTCTTGAAAGGGGAAGACCCAAAGCATGTCTCACACATCCAGACTGTTTTTTTTGTGTGACATCATTGCAGTCTGAAATAACCCTCAGGATATTACACTTCAGTTTGCAATTCCATTCTCCCCTTTTCGGTTTGTCCCTTTGAAGATTTCGAGACACCTTGTCAGGTAAGATTTTCAGGATCTCTCTCTCTCTAGACAGCCAGTTTATTAAAATCACAGTCATATTTCGACTGTATACACTGTTTCTAAAATAAATAACATGTAATTAATGTTTAATGTGTCCATATGTGATCTGTGGTCATGACAGTAATATATGTGAAATAGATCAGTACAGTGGAGGTCCAACATTTTCGCTGTCCTACAAAGAAATGATCAATAGCACCAGCTCTAGCTAGTAATGTAAGACTATTCTTAGAAAAGCTTATTCAAAAAGATAGTTGCTATTAATACAAACTTGGTGATTGTAATGATACAGGAGGAGAAAGGAGAGAAAGATGTTTTGAGTCAGGAAGCGCATTCATATATTGTCAAATTTTTGTCAGTAAATAATTATTTCAAACTCATATAGTTGTGCTAAAAAGACTTTTGAAAAATGCTCATAAATTTTAAGTATTAAATACAGGTCGTTCTGCTATAATTCACGTTTGGTTAACACAAATTCGCTATAACACGATTGATGAATTGGGGACACTGTTTCTAAAGTGCAAAGTTTTGAAGCATGTATTGGTTATAACGCGATTCTGGCCCCACTTGTTTAAATGGTGCTGCTATTACATGATTTTACTATATCACGGGATTGCATGAGAATGGAACTACTGTGTTAGATCAAAACTGAATGTACTATATGTAGAAAGAAAAATGTTAGAATTTAGAGTTGTACAGAGAGACATTTCTAAGTTTGCTGTTTTTTAATTCCCAGTACCAGGTTTGGTGTGTTGATTATTCAATCCTCAAAAAATACTTTCACAGAATGAGAAAAAAAGGACTAAAACATTGCTTGCGTGTTTGAATTTTATTATTGTCATAAACATGGAAACAATCATCAGATAGCAAAAAGTGACTGCTCCTCTACAAAATAGCCACATTACCAACAATACTCAAAGATATAGTAGAAAGGGACATAACTTTCTCAGCCATTGGAACTGATGTCAATTCTGAAGACAATGAAAAACAGAAATCCTGCAGAGCTGATCATTTAGAAATTTTTGTGGTTTGGGAAACTAAAGTTGTTAGTTAACCTAGCCTCAGCTAAAAGGAAAATTGTTTCCTCCTGTATTACACAAGAAAAGTATCCTTGAGCGATAACAACATTTTAAGTCAGAAACTGCAGAATGAATTTAACGAATGAAAAAAAAGTCTGCACAAAAATGCAGAAACTCAGATTAAATCTTCGAACAAAACAACCAAAGAACTGCAGATGCTGGAAATCAGTAACACTCGAACAGAAATTGCTCGAAAAACTTAGCATCTGTGGATAAAAAGCAGAGTTAATGTTTTAAGTCCAGTGACCCTTCTTCAGAACTGAGAGGGTCACTGAACCCTAAATGTTAACTCTGCTTTCTCTCCATAGATACTGCCAGACCTGTTGAGCTTCTCCAGCAAATTCTATTTGGGTACATTCCTGAGAATCTTTACCATATCCAGTCTAGAATCTAAACCTGATACTGAGAATTGATACAGTGACAAAAAAAAATCAATTATTCACAAATGTCTCAAAGTAAGAAGTTCAGGGAAGAGATGTTCAATTCACAAAGTTAGCATTTTTTAAACCAGCTATTAGCACTATTTAATTTGATAGCAAGAGCTTTACCATCAGCCAGTCAGTTACTAGAAACCACATGGATTCAATTGGCAAATTCAATGTATGACTTTATCAAAAATGCCATGCAATGCACCAGTTTTGCTTCAATTTAACACTTTATCCAGCCCCAAGTAGAATACTACACATTAGCAAAGAGCTGCTATATTGAAATTAAGGGATGCAGAGCATACACAGTACAAGAACACCACCTGGAACATACAATATTTAAATATTAAAATGTGTAGGAAGAGCATGAAGGGAACAGGACAGCAACACAAGAAACTCTCGCATTCCAGAATATTTTATTTTCATGATCTGAGCAGCATTTCATGCCAAAAGTAGGAGAGAAGCTCTCTAAAATGTTGATAAAATGAAGAACAGCAGTTAGTGGAGATCTGAAACAAAAACAGAAATTTCTGGAAAAACTCAGCAGGTCTGGCATCATCCTTGAGAAGAAAGCAGAGTCCAATGAATCGTCAATGCTGAGTTTCTCCAGTGATTTCTGTTTTTGTCACAAAAACCTTGCTAGCAACAAATATCTAAAATCTTATTTTTACCTTTATAAATACTTTGTATCTCATTAATTGGCTCTTAATATAATATAGAGATGGAAATGTGTTGCTGGAAAAGCGCAGCAGGTCAGGCAGCATCTAGGGAACAGGAGAATCGACGTTTCGGGCATTAGCCCTTCTTCAGGAATTGACGTTTCGGGCATTAGCCCTTCTTCAGGAATGGCTAATGCCCGAAACGTCGATTCTCCTGTTCCCTAGATGCTGCCTGACCTGCTGCGCTTTTCCAGCAACACATTTCCATCTCTGATCTCCAGCATCTGCAGACCTCACTTTCTCTTCTTAATATTAATATAGTACAGAGACAGTTTTCAAGTACCACATGCAAAAAGAGTTAAAGCACTCAATTGATGAGTCTGGTGACCTGACATTGCAGTGATGAGGACAGATTACATCAGAAATCTCAGTAAGGTGGACAGTGACAAAAGATGGTTTGGAAAGCCTGGAATCATTTCTGGCAATTGGGGATTTTGTTTAAATGAATGGCACTAGACAGAACCACACCAAAGGTTTTATTTTGTGTTTGTAAAAGTTTTATCGCCTTGAGAACTGATTGCAGTGACGTTGGTTACTGGTTGCTGGCATTCAGAAGAGACATAGGGAAATTCAATCCAGACCATTTTGTCTATTCTGAAATGCTAAGTGATGAAGAAAAGCAGATATTAAAGTATGATTTCTGTGCTTGTTAGAAATTCAGAGTCTTCTCACCTGATACACTTAGGCGCTGATGAAAACATTGTTGGTGGTGACACCATGAAGTATTAGATTGACCCAAAGGGAGCCAAGTCCTAGGTCCTTAGCTAAATTATTACTAAACATGGATCAAAATGCATTCTCAATTTCAGCAGAGTATTCAATTTACACATGTCTAACAAACAGACTTCATCTGTTCCATGATTCAGTACAGACACTAGCAAAGGAAACGGGAAGTGAATGTTTACTTGCTCTTTCCAAACACAGGGAAGAAGGAAAACTCCCAATGCCGGCTGATTTCCATGAAAAAGAGAATTTGCAAATAGTTATGAAGCAACATTAATCACATATACTGTTCACAGGCCATTGAGTCAGAAACTTCCTTTTGGTGTAGATCTCAATCAGAAAGGTACTTCAAAGCTATAATAATTAAGATTCATTGCAGCTGGCCTTTAAAAAGGGGAAAAAAAGACAAGCAAGAGTATTATCTTGATCAAGTCCATTAAACAGTTTATCTTCACTTTGGTAAGACAGTTCCTGAAGAACATTATAGATAAAAAGTTTTATCTTTTGCAGATCACTGTCCTGCAGCCCACACAGAGAAAACTTATGGACGAAGAGGTTAATAGCTTTTTATAGATGGTGAATATTAAACCTTGAAAATATAGGGATTTGCTGCTTTGTAAAATATTTGCACTTGGGATAAGTCACTCCCACTTGACTTCGTAATTATTTTCTTATGTCAGCCAGGCACTTTATAGATGGAAAATTGTTTTGTTACCTTTGAAACTTGAAAAATTGTGTTGAGAAAATGAAACAATGATCTTGTTCTTATTTATTACAATGAAAAATGGTGTTTTTTAAGAATCAAAATTAAAAAAAAAAGACAGGTGTTTTTCAGTAGTTGTAAGTGTGGAGTTTAAAATCCAATACTTGCCAAGAATAAATGAGTACTATTGAGTTCTTTACTTTTAATGGGAAAATTCAATAATAGTTCATTGTAGCTCACATTGACACATTTCACAAAATCTAACCAGCGTTGCAATTCTAGATGAAAAGAATTGAGCAGTTGAAAAAGTGACTTTCATTTTTCACTGTAAATCGTCACTTAGATAGGTACTTTTTCCAATGGAGACATGAATCAGGAGTAGTCTGGAAGTCTGTCCTTCCCAGAAAGGCTGGAACTTCATTTGTTGAAGGGTGGGACAGCTTTGCACCAGGACAGGTAGGCTCATCTCACAAGGCCAGCCTCAAAATCTTTGTCCCAGAAATGTGATCAGACCCCAAGGAGTGAGGATGCCTTACTACATGGTTCATTGGATTTTGCAAAGCTGCAAAACCTGCAAGGTTTAATACACCAGAGAAGAGGGTTACCTCAGATTACAACAGGATCTGGATCAGATGGGCCAATGGGCAGAGAACTGGCAGATGGAGTTTAATTCAGATAAATGCGAGGTGCTGCATTTTGGGAAAGCAACTCTTAGCAAGACTTATACACTTAATGGTAAGATCCTAGGGAGTGTTGCTGAGCAAAGAGACCTTGGAGTGCAGGTTCATAGTTCCTTGAAAGTGGAGTTGCAGGTAGATAGGATAGTGAAGAAGGCATTTGGTATGCTTTCTTTTATTGGTCAGAGTATTGAGTACAGGA
>NC_057719.1:46768529-46856221 GCF_004010195.1 Chiloscyllium plagiosum
TGAGGGGCATGGATAGGATAAATAGACAAAGTCTTTTCCCTGTGATTGGGGAGTCCAGAACTAGAGGGCATAGGTTTAGAGTGAGAGGGGAAAGATATAAAAGAGACCTAAGGGGCAATTTTTTCACGCAGAGGGTGGTACGTGTATTGAATGAGCTGCCAAAGGATGTGGTGGAGGCTGGTACAATTGCAACATTCAAAAGGCATTTGGATGGGAATATGAATAGGAAGGTTTTGGAGGGATATGGGCTAGGTGCTGGCAGGTGGGGCTAGATTGGGTTGGGATATCTGGTCAGCATGGACGGGTTGGACTGAAGGGTCTGTTTCCATGTTGTACATCTCTATGACTCTATGACTCTAATGGTGTTTGAAACTCAGCAAAAGGTGCTTTGGAAATGGTGTCTAACAAAGGAGTTTCTATCCTTGTTATGACTGGCGCAGTTTGAAGGGAGTCTCAGTAAACTCCCAACACGTGTGGACTATTGAACCCTCACTCTGCTGCCTGAGAGAACCACCGCTGATGCCTCTGTTGGCCCAACCAATTTCTGAATTTCCTGAAATTACCTGCTCTCTGTCATGTGCAACCAGAGCATGTCAAAGTAAAGTGGTCCAAGAGAGCACAGCAACTGACCTCAGGGCTACTTCCCACATTCAGCTCTCAGGTTTATTGTCTCACAGTATTAGCCATGTCACTGATTTCAGGGAAGGACAGCCACTGAGCAATGTCTGAGCCCTTTTATGATACACACCAATACATTGCAAATGTGCCTCTCAGAGAGCTCTGGATCCCAGGGATATTGTTGTACATATCAGCTCATGTCACACTGTTATTTACACACCAAAAGGCCACCAAATCTGCTTGAGGTGAACCCATCACTGGTATTCACTCATCAACTCCTTGATCTTATGATATCATATCTGGTTAATGATGCATCTTAGGCTAAGGTGAGCCATTTTCACCTACTCCAGGGTCAGAATGTTGCAGCAACTGAGCATCCAGCAGAGCCAGAGTTTATCAGCACCAAGATTTTGTGACCAGCACCTTGATCTCCTGGTCCTAATGGCTAATGGAAGCACCAGTACTGCAGCAGTGGTTCACCATTACCTCATCAATTAGAGTTGGACTATAAATCTTGGCCTAGTCATGCAATGAATGGACAATTTAAAAAAAACAATGTGCTTGGTCTCCTGCTACTAAAAACAAAATTTACACACTCGGAGGAGGTAAGGAAAACCTTAACTTTACTAATTAAACATCTTGCTGTAGGTTCAGCATGGCACGAGGTTGAAAGAGACAGCAAGATCATTTGACAATGCTTCACTCTGTGTGAATCTGTCTACGATGTCCCATTCGCATATCACACGGTCAAACTTCTTGTAATGCAGGATCGTGTATAACTGGGGATATTAATGAGAGAGCGGGCACAAGATTAAACGAGCAGGAGAGAGCAAGCAAGGCTTTGCTTAAAATCTCTATATAGCTGTAAACAATGTTGACACATCCAGTTTCTTGATGCCATTATAGAATGTTAAAAATTGAAGCACCAACGTTTGTACTAATGGAGGGTTTTAATAAACTTACTTGTGGAAGCCGGCATCATGATTTTCGATTATATTGTCAAGAGGATAGCATCCAAAGAAGTGAACGAACATTGCCTTGACTGCTCTACAATGGGATCGATGCAAATTCAGATGGAGGAGAACCTATTGGAGCACATCGTGTCAGGTAAAAGTCGGAAGAGTGCAGTTCCACTCTGCAGCAGAGAATCATGTCCATTCTTCTCCAAAATAGGTGGGGAGGGTCTTGAAAAAAAAGCAACGGGAGTTACACCACAGCAACACTTTCCTTTAACTATCCTGGAGTGCAATGATGTAATGATGTAAAGGCAGTAAATGTAATGAGGATAGAAAGTGGTGGATGGTATTAAAGGAGATGGGGAAGTGGCAAAGGAGTGAAACAGATTAATGACATTAGTAAACATAATGTTGAGGGAGAGCACATTGAATCATTAGTAGGGATAAGAAGGAGCTGATAGGGGTTTTGTGGATAGACTGAGTGGCCTGAATGGGAAATAAAAGAGAAACATCATTGAATAGAGATAGGTGAAGTCTGACTGAATGAAGAATAGAGGAAGAAGTTGGAGCATTAATGTTGACAGCTTCAGCAAGAGTGAAAGGATTTCAGCAAATATCACAACATATGTAAGTCAATAACATTAGTGAAATGGGAGCCTTCAAAACTAATGAAAGAGCTGTGCAGGCCATGATTGCTGAGTGATATATTTTCTGACTCCATTGAACAGAGATTTATTCATAGATTTAAAATAGAATATCTTTGAGCTTTCGGATATTTTGAAAATGAGATTCTTCTGCTAATAAACCAAAGACATCAGAAACAATTAAAGTCAGCTACAAAGTGCAGCATTTCTTTTGCCCCTCCCTAGTCTATCAACAGGTGTCTTTCTGAAAATTGAAAACCTCATGTGAATTTTTTGTTTCCCATAACATAATGGGAGGCCTACAGCTCTGGAACGAGTCCATTTACTTCACATCATAACCACAGTTGAGGCAAGCTGCTGCTGAATGTTTAGATTTGTATGAGTCGGCCACGTCCCTGTGTGCGTATCACTGAAGAAAAGGTTTGTGATGTGTGCCAGGACTTACTGCAAGATCAAAGCTTGGAGCAGCTCATAATGAAACAAGATGGTAAAACCCAAAGAATAAAAGGAAACAAAGGAAATGTTTAGGAGATAAGGATCTGTCTCTGAAATGACATTCATCCAGACCATATCCGGTGCAGAAGTTAAATCTGAAGTTCATAGACAATAATTCAAAGAGATCAGATTCAAAGCTTTGTTGATCTTCATCTCACCGCTATCCTGCTGTTGTTGCCACCATCTTGCATATATAGCAGTTATAAATTATGTCCAATAGATATACATTACTTAGAGTCAGAGTCAACAGAAGCATTCTAACCACATTTAATTTTGAACAAAACAATGTAATAATTAAAACAAAGATTTTTTTTGAATAGCAGAATGCAGTATCTAATCAAATAAGCAAAACCAGAGTAAGAAGACATAATAAAACACTTAAACCGCAGGAGTTTAATTGCCAATCCGTATCAGCCTACGTGGTGTGTTCCATCAAGTTTGAGTATATTAGGAAAGAAATCCATACAAATCATAAAAATCAAGCTGGTGATGATTTGATAATTCAAACCACAAGTTTCCAAAATGTTTGTGTGGATAGCAACACATATGTTGTGTGAAATTCAGAATAATGAAAACCAGGTTAACCAAGTCACAGCACCAATTTATGTCCCATTTAAAGAAATCTCATAGAATCTCTGTAAAAATGGAATAACTTCCTGTGCAAAGTAGTTTTATGAGTGTTGGAGCTGGATCATGTTGAATGACAGGAACTAAATCATCTCCCTACTTTATGGGATTATTTTGATATAGTTTACTACAAATGTAGCGCAATGCTTTTAGAGCCAATAAGTGGACAAATTATCACACAAGGTGAAGACAGATAATTTAATAATGTTATTAATTTTGTTAGAAAGCATTTCACTTCTGGAAAGTGTGAAGTTTTGACTAAATTGTAAAAGTGCATTGCAGGAAAAAAAACATTAACTTCATTAACTTTCCACCTGCTAGGTATCATTAACAACAAAATACAAGGGCCACAAAATTTGGGTGCGCAGCATGTGTCCTTTCAGCATTACAATTGCCTCCAAAAGGGTGTCTGCAATACATTTGCGTACTTCAGTTGCGGGCCACTTGGTGATGGCATTAGCACACACGTACGTAGGAATTGTACACTGGAACTATGCAGACTATGATGTCAATCAGCACACACATCAACAGTGAAATGACAGTGTGGCCATTTTGGAGCTCAACACTCCATTTCATGCTGCCTCTTAAATGTTGCCCATCTGAACATTTGTTCAGCAGTGGAATGGATCCCATCCTTCACCAACATGATTAAAAGTGATCATCAGCTGCTAATCAGCTTAGTTCCTGCTGGATTTTTCTTGGTGCATGTGGAAGAATGTGGTTCATTCAAGATGTAAAAGTCCACAGGGAAAAGTAAAGCATGTGTTGAAGGAGTGGACCTGTTCTCACTTTAGGGATTCTATATGGATCACATGCTTCAGGCTGTGAGTGTGGTTGCATATCTCCCTCAGTCCCGAACCTTAACCCTGTCACATAACAGGGAAACTGAACAGAGGTGATACAGGGTAGGAGAAACTGCTGGATGAAGAAAGAAGATGGGAAGAGCTGTCAGCATGAGGTGACAATTATCCAACACTGATCAGTGAGTAACTCATCCATCACAAACTTCAGTAAGGAACAGTGGATTAGAAATCTCTGCTTTGCAAAACACATCCTCATTGAAATCTGCCACCTGCTGCAGACAATTTAATTCAGTAGGCATGACCAGGGTGAGATGTCCAGTGACAGAGGAAGTGACATCATCATGAACATTTCTGCATCTGGCTCCTTTGAGGCTGGAGCAAGTGACAGTTGGGAAATTTTCCAGCTTGTTATGCATTGTTGCAGAATGTTATGGAGGCTGGGTATTATAATCGAATACATTATATCTACTGTGCAACATATAAAAGCAAATGGAGCAAGAACTCAGTTTCCACAGAGGGATTCAGGGTTTCCCATGGCGCTGGCTGCCATTGACCACATGTACATTGATATGTGATGGCTGTAAATCAATTCGGATCTGTACCCCCAGAGCTTATTGGCATGATTCTGCAGATTAATGCCTGGCTTCCTGCAGCATTCCTTTTACTATCTGTTCAAACTAATTCAGCAACCCAGAGAGTGGCTACTGGTAACAAGAGCTAGTTGCTGACCAAATGACTCAGGATTCTGGTGTTGAATCAATATAGATGTGGGCAGCATGTGGAGCACTATATCATTCAACAGAGCAGATTAAAAGGTCTTTTCGGATCTGCTGGATCCAGCACAAGTTGAGAACAGTCTTTTCCCTGCTTTTGGGGAGTAACTGAGGGGTTGGGTGGAGGAGGTGCATTGGCTGTGAAGAAGAGGTGGGAGATGAGGAAGGGAGTGAGCAGGCAGCACATTCTTTAGTGGCCAGATTCTGATTGATTCTGGCACCAGTGAACAAAACCTCAAACCCCCCACAGACCGACCTCACCTTACCTTCCCTGTGTTACAGATTAACAGAGCTTCCACTTGGCCACTGTGCTGAAAGAAAACACAGAATAAACATTCCTAACAAAGTTTAGAAGACAAATATTGTCATATTTCATACAAAAGTCAACTAATCATGGCTATAGACTCTATTCGTGCCTGTCTTTCATTGCCTTTGGCTGTCCTTAGTGCTTCAGTACTGTGCTACCACATTGGTTGGTGACTTTCAGTAGAAGATATTGGGTACTCAACTTTGGAGGCTTGCCTTGGGCAGCTGTAGATCTAGAAGCCCCTGCTCTCTCATTAAGACCACTAGGCATGGGTTGCAGCAGGCTGGATTCGAGCAGATTGGGAGGTCAACAGCATCATCCTGAAAGGGGACAGCAGGTCTATATTCCATAACATTTTCTGGGGCAGCACCTCAGCAATCAGAACAATGCATTAGAAAACGCCTCATCTTCCAACCCCATGGCATCAATGTGAATTTCACCAGTTTCCTCATTTCCCCTCCCCTCCACCTTGTCCCAGATCCAAACTTCCAACTCCCTCACCACCCTCATGACCTGTCCAACCTGTCCATCTTCCTTCCCACCTATCCGCTCCACCCTCCTCTCTGACTTATCACCATAACCCCCACTTCCGTCTACCTATCGCACTCTCAGCTACCTTTTCCACAGGCCCACCCCCTCCCATTTATCTCACCACCCCCTTGGCTCACAGCCTATTCCTGATGAAGGGATTTTGCCCAAAAAGTCGATTCTCCTGCACCTCGGATGCTGCCTGACCTGCTGTGCTTTTCCAGCACCACACTCCTGATTCTAATCTCCAGCATCTGCAGTCCTCACTTTCGCCTAGAAAACACTGTTGGATTGCTGAGATCCTGAAAGCCCTCTTTGAACATGGGCATGGGCAGTCATGACAACACTAGTTTGAGTTTGCATGGATTAAATCTGAGTTTCCAGTGCAGCAACCAGCCATTGAATGACTTCTGCTTGTGCTGCAATAGAACTTTAGGCTTTGGCATCAGACTAGAAAGGATGGGCTTCATATCTCTACACAACATTCTGTACAGCATTGGTGCCAGAAACTCCCCCCACTTTGGCAGGCGTGCTAATGGGCCAAACATTTCAGCATATATGCATATCAGCCATCTTCTGGGTGCCAGAACCGGTGTGCAACTTGGTCCTCCAGTGTGTTTACCATGTTCCACTGCCAGGGTGCAGTTTCTTCATGCCCAATCTCTCATCACATGCAATGGCCTTGAACATAGGTCATTGAATTTCTTGTGACACTGAGGCAAGGTCCTCAGGGTAGCCTCCTGGCATTAACTATCACTAATTACACACTAAAGTGACTCAACAGGTGATAGGGCCTTCCTACTATTGTTTTCAGTTAGGTTGGAGGTGGAAAAGTGAGAGCTTCCCCATCCTCCAACCAAATTAATTGGCCCCTGCTAAGCTCACCACAGAGGGCAGTTCAAGACTTGGACATGTAATATACGGGATTAATAGCTGTATGCTAATAGCCAAACAGCATCATCTGAGATGGCAAATCACATAGGCAAGGGACCCAAGCTTAATTTAGTGCCTCAGTACCATGGTTGAACAGTTAATAAACATTTCTCAATTTGCATTTGTAAAGTGTCCATTCTAAGGCTACTAGAAGATGTCAGTGATATTTGTATATACCCAACATCACTTCTCCTCTTCACTTCTCAACCAAAAGCCTTAGGTTTAGCATTAGACCTTGGAGGCCTTTGATGCCAAATTGTTTCATAAACAAGCATTTCTTTCGCTGATATTCTTCTGCATGCAGTTCCATTTCCAGATCGAGCCAGAATGCACCTCCACTTTAAAGTGGTACTAACCTCTCTTGACTTTGCACACTTGCTCATGTGTGTGCAACCATGCATCAGTTTACCAAATTCTGGCTCCATACTGCAAACATACAATAAGCAGCCGGAGAAAGCTTAGTGTGTACTGTACTGTACTGTACAGGTAAGAGTTAAGCACATATTATAATCAAATTTCACAGCCTTTTCAACTGAAAGTAGTTAACTAGTGATTGAAGCAAAATTGCCTGTAGAATATGACCAAAACAAAACCAAAGCTAAACGTGGCAAAACACAGACTACTATGCCATTGGCTGTTATATCTGACCAATTTAGTAAGTGTGCTACAGGGCAATTTTTTTATAAACCTAAAATAAATAGTGTGAAATGAAAAATACTGACATTTCCACCAAATGATGTTTCATTAGAATAAATGGAATGTTTGGCTCACTTTGAACAGATATTCAAGTATGGCATCTTTTCCCTCAGAAGCGAACGGAAAACGACTAAACAGTTATGGAAGGCCGTATTTGCTCCTTCAGAATTGTTTCATAGGCAAAGTGAAAAATCGCACAATACCAGGTTATAGTCCAACAGGTTTATTTGGAAGCACTAGCTTTCCTTAAAGCTAGTGCTTCCAAATAAGCCTGTTGGACTATAACCTGGTGTTGTGTGATTTTTCACTTTGTACACCCCAGTCAACACCGGCATCTCCAAATCATGGCTTTATAGGCAAATGGGGCAAGTGCAATAATGTTGTTTTCTGCAGTAAATATTTCAGAGGGTCAAAGAGGATAAAATCCAGGTTTGTAGTCATAAAAGCATAACAGTGACTGAGTGACATGATAATGATTTAGGACAACATGTATGAGAATCTTCTGCACAAAAGTCGTGACTGAAATTAATCACAAAGTTAGTGATCAAAGTACAAATCATTGTAAAAATATTTTGGTTGATACAAAAATGGAATAAGCTGTTCAAGTTTATTGACTCTAATACCCCAAAGTCAGCAGGTTAATTGCCTCAAAGAGGAAGAAGAGTAGACATATGGGTCAGCACTCCATACAGGGAGGATAAATATTAGTAACAATCTGATCAGGCTGAAGGCTCTCAGCTCTGTGTGCTGTAACTCCTATAGGGTTTGTGTGCTTTCACATTGGTATGTGTTTTACAGAATAGTTGAATTTGGAGGGAATGACAGAAAGATAGAAGAGAAGAAGGCAGAGGATGTGTGAGGTGTTGGGAAGTAATTGCTATTGGATATGTAGAGGTGATGACATCCAAGAGATTTGTACAAATCAATGTGAATTTTTGAAAAGAAGGAATCCATGAGTTCCTTGAAGAAACTTTCAAACGATGGAAAGTAATAAACTAATTTCTTATAGATACTAGGTGTGAATGCTTACCTTTAAAAATCAGAGCAAGGAAATATGTAGTCCTTGATTTTGATCCATCCAACTTAGCAGTGAACAACCAACTGGATGAGTGTCAGGTGCAATTAAGGTCTGGTATGATGTTACTTGACCAAGGGACAAAACAGGTGGAAGTTGGTTCCTGGCATGATGGGGATGGCTGAGAATACCAGCAGCTTGACAATGGTTATTATATCAGAAGAGAAGTCAGGGAAAGAATTGGAAAGAAAGTACACAATTTTCAAGTTTTACATATAAAATTTATCATTAACATACCAGCATCTTATCTGGTAAAAGCATATCTTCCATGGTTGGCGACCAGTCAAATAAATGTCAATTCAATCTGCTTGTGGTACCAGGATGAATTACTAACTGCAATTGTCAACCATTGAAACTTTTTTTGTAAACAGAACACAGAACAGCATTTTTGATGCATTCCATAAGTTTATTTTACACTGCTATTGAATCCCAAAAGCAAAAGTGGTTTTCACAGTAGTCAATATGGTCAATTGATTCCAGAAAGCACAGTGTATGGGGTATTCATTTGTAGGTCTGTATGTACCGATGTGATGATAATCAAGCTTTACATGGGGAGGATATCACAACATCTAAATTTATGTAACTCCATAGGAACATAATATTGGTATAAAGTAGTTAAGACATGTACTAACCAAAATATTTTTAAGAAGTACTTTGTACCATCATTGCTATATTATAAAGACGTACTTTGTGTCAGAGACCACGTAGCTATAGAATTCCAGAAGACAATTCAAATGTACCAAGGTAGATGATACAAGTTTTCATGTTGTATTTTTCCATGTTTGTAAATGGTATTTTCTTTAAGAGCTTTATCTGTGGAACGGGTCAATGATTTTGGTAAGAACAATACACAAGAGGGGAAATAATTCCACATGGCCAGTTTTTCCAATCTTAATAATGGAACGGATTGATATGGAAGTCAACCTTTACAAGCAGGCATAGGGGGATACAGATGGGATTCATTAAGAATGGCATCAAGTTGGCTCAGACATGATGGGACAATGAGCCTGTGCTGTACTGCTCTATGTATATTTGCCTACCCAGTTGATTGTGTCACCTGTATGCTTGCTTGAAGTGACCAACATACAAAGATACTCAAATCCCTTTGGTCATCAATACTTCCCAATTTATCATTTAAATAATATTCTGCTATTCTGTCTTTTCCCTGAGTGGACAACTTCAGACATATCCATGTAATTCTATACATCCAATCCCAGTGCTGGCACAGTAAGTCAAGGGCAGCCTCCAATATCAGCCCAGGGGCTTGGGCTATCAGTTGGGCCAGTCAGAGCAGTCAGGGTCAGGGGGTCTATATCATTGCAGTTTTGCTAATGAGCCATGGTCAGTCCCATGGACCCAGTACAGCCAGTTCATGCAGTCATTAGAATAAAGTCAATGAGCAAGCTATACAGATCTCTCTCAGGAGTCTAGTCAATTATCATTTGAGACTGACTGGCTAAGTCACTAAAGGGGGTGAGCAATAGTCAGACCTGGGGATCCATCCACTAAAACTGAAGGATAGACTATCAGAGACCATTACTGCAGAGTGAAGGCTGTGGAACTTACTTGTGGTAATTGTCAGGAGAATGCTGGGATACAGAAGGGTTAATAATAGTGAAGAGGGGAAACTCAATATATAAAAGGTGGGGGGGGGGGAAGATGATAGAGCATGGGAGGGAAAGGTAGTCATCGACAGGGAGTGGTATCCTGCCTCCATATGGGTGGAGCTGAGAGGTGGGGGACAGGGGGCAGGTAAGGAGTCAATTTTTACTCAATATGCCTGGGAATGGGGGATGGCAAAGTGGGCGGATGAAGACTTGGAGATGTTCAAAGCCGATGAGGTTGATGGGGATGGTTACAAGACAGGGATGTTTATGTCTGTGCAGAGGCTGAGCCTGAGACTCACTCTTCGAGGTGTGACCATTGCTGCCATCCATCAGGCTGTAAAGCAGAAGTGTGCAACAAAGATAGAAATGGCTGCAACCACACATGGAGCAGTAAGGGGAAGGGCTTCATTCTGCGAGGGAAGTGGGGCTTCGAGTTTCAGTGACTAACACAGTCAGACATACACCTGGACACTGAAGCTGAAAAATACCCCGTGAGCAGGAGATAGTTTTGTGAACGTTATGTCTTCACCCACTGTGTGCAGCCTAAACCCTTAGCCCAAGGTCTCCTGACCATGTCATTTGAAGATAACAAGTGAATTCCATGAATGCCAAGAAAACAATAGCAATGTTCAAACCTGAGAATAATGGCCAAAGTAACGGCAACCTGTGATTCACTTATTGCCTGCAAGGACTGTGAGACTTTGCTGGACATTCTTCCAGACCCTCATGAAGGAACTGTTCTTGATGACAACCTCACACCATGCTGACAGGGTCAGGTCTCATGTTCTTCTTTGCTGGTCCTTGGGGAGGCAGGTGTGGGGGTGGAGGGGTGCAATGCTCTTCTGCACTAGCCCATCCAGCAGTACCTTCAGGTCCCTGCCCACCAATGAAGCCACCAGTCTCCCCTCTCAGGCATACTCAGGGCGAATGTCAAATGGGCTGGGCAGCTCTAGTCTATGTCCATTGCTCTTTTAAATATGGTTCCATGACCAGAGATGCCAGTATATCCTGGCAGCAGGAAGTACCTCTGGCCAGAATGGGTGGGCGACTCAGGCTAACATCAGACAAGAGGGATATGCTGCGTAGTCAATGAGAAGAGTAAACTCACTAGGCTTCCTGGAGAGAAACCCTTCATGAAATTGAACAAAAATGACAACTTGCCAAAATATGACAAGATTCAACCCAACTTATCCAGATTGTTATTCCTGATCCTATTTGGTTTTGTGTCGTCAGCAAACTTGGAAATATTATATTTGATTCCCCTGTCCAAAGTTGATATTGAATAGCTGGGAGCCAAGCAGTATTTCCAGTTGCACCCCATTTAACACTACTTTCAACTCCAAAAAAAATCCATTTATTCCTACTCTCCATTTCTTGCCTGCTAACTAATTCTCAGTCCATGCCACATTACCACCAGTCTCATGCATTTTGGTTTTGCAAATTAGCCTCTCACATGGGGCATTATTAAAAGCTTTCTGAAAATCTAATACGCAACATCAAGGTGGTTCACCCTTGTCTATTCCTCCAGTTACATCCTTTAAAAAATCCATTAGTTTTGTCAAATATGATTTTCTTCGATAAATCTATGTTGACTTTGTCTAATTCCTTTAGTATTTTCTAACTGTCCTGTTCTAACATCCTTTACACTAACCCAACAGAAGTGGGGAAAATGTTGGAGACTAACTGGTCTGTATTTCCCTGCTTTCTCCTTCCCACACTTCTTTTTAAAATGCAGTGGGATTACAATTGTCACTCTCCAACTGACTGAGATTATTCCAGCAAAAACAGACGATTTCAGGATGACACCCAATGTTATCTCAATGGTCACCTCCAAAGATGGCACTGTCGGCACTATAGGTAGTGTTTGGGCTCCTGACTCTGTCTGCTCTAAGCCGGATGCATCCTTCTTCCGTTTTCCTTTTTCTTTCTCTTTTTGATTTTCTCCATCTTCAGACATCAGGGGAAGCCAGAGCAGTGCCGGGCGGGTCATCAGCTGCAGCGGCCATGTCTGCAGTGAGGACTTCTCGCTGTAGTAGGCCCAGAGCATAAATTCAGGGGACTTGGTGGGGTCTCATCCACGGCGGTGCTTGGTGGGTCATTGACTGTGGCAGTGACAATGCCCAGAGCCTGGACTCTTGGCGGTGACACCAGGTCGCTGCAGCGGAGGCAGTGTCCGGAGTGGGGTCTCTTGGCTGTGGTTGGCCTGAAGCATGGAGTTTTGCTGGGGTTTGTGTTGATGGACCTGGAGTGGGAACACCTTGCAGAAGACCTGGAGCTGTGTTTGAAGGCCCCTTATACAGAGGATAGACTCTATGTAATTTCTTTTTTTTTGTAACTCAAAATGGCACCAGATTGTGGTGACAAAACACTTTTCGCTACAGTATGTCTTTCTAGATAAATGTAACAATAAATAACTGACAGATTCCTTTAGTACATGGGACATAGGTTATCATGCACAATGAAATATTTAGCTTTGATTTGATTCGTAAAGGCAGGAAGCTTGACAGTTGCAACAGCCAAACACCAAGGATGTCATTCATCAATTATTTCTGCAAATCCACAAAAGTTATTTCATGGTTTATTTTTAAAAACTGACTCAGTGGGACATTCATGATATACTCAGAATAAATGGGGACTGGCTGACAAATACCACAAACAAATATGGGAAGGAATAGCATCTATGTAGGTGTGTCAAACAATAATGTTTCATCATTTTCAACATGACAAATTTTCAAGTGACAACATGATGTAACGCCTGGCAGTATTCATATATAAACCCATGCTGTGCCATATCCTGGTTCTGAAGATGCTGCCTTTTTACTCATACAGAAAAGTATGACCAACTCACAGTGCATTATTTTTGTGTTAAGCAATTGGTCCACATGTTGACTATTTTTAGCACACAGTGGTCCACCACTGCACGCTATCGTATGATTATCTGCAATGAATAAGGTTTGTGTGTAATCATGCTTACAATTCAACAAAAATAGTTGCTTCACCAACGCGTGTGTGGTCATTGTCGGGAAACAATTTCCCCCAACTACAAAAAAAATTGCTTAGAGTGACTATACCTTAAATGATTAATCTGAATTAAGATGTGTTGTTCTACTCATCTTCAACTTAGCCAGTGAATAAAAGCTTTAGGCTCCTTAACAAAGGATTTAACTTTTCAAATAAAATACAATCTCTCTGACCTCCTATTGAGAAATCCAGTCCAAGTATTATTCAGTTTGGGTCAGGAAATATCTCAGTCCAAACTAAACGTCTTTTGTTGCAAAGTTAGGATTTCTCTTGCAATACCTAATATATGGTGTGATTGCATCCTCCTGTAACATCTGAGGTGCCTTGGATAGACTTACTGTTACCATTTCTCTGATTGGTGTTGGTCTAAGTTACAAGATCAAATGAAGCAAGATACCCACATGAAGCCTTTGGCAGGAGAAAGGCTTGGTCTTGCTGAACAGAATAGGTCTATTACATAGTACTTAATAGTTACGTTACAGTAGAGTTACAGTAGAGTCTCTTGTGAGATATCAGGTTAGACTGAAGAGCAAGCACACTTTACTATTTAGCTACATGGAACTGAGCACACTTAGAAACTGGTCCTGAAAACCTTTGACCAATTCCTCCCAGGAACAGTATTTTAAATCCTTATGGCTGAAGCTTATCTCTTCAAGTTAGATAATCCTTTCAGGGACTAGAATAAAAGTAATGGATGTTGGAAATCTGAAGCAAACACTGAAAGCTCGAGAAACTCAACAGGTCTGGTAGCATCTGGGGAGAAAGAAGCAACATTAACATTTCAAGTGCTGTTTTTAAAGTGCAATTTCTAAAAAATAAATCTCTAAAGATTCTGGGTTAAATCTTTGATACTTTAGAGGAGATCATCTTTTAATGGCCAAGTTTCACCCATCATTCATTCATTCATTTAGTCCATTGATGAAGTGCTTTCTCTCCTTTGTCCAGTTTCCAATGCTGCAATACTTGCTGAGCATCATTGGACAAAAAAAAAACATTTTGTAGTCCGACTAAAGCAGTGGCATTATCATCGAGCTTTATTTAGCTCACTGGTTTCTTTGCTCTGCTGAATGCTGCTCAGCAATGATTGAAAATGCAAAGTGTCATTTTTAATGTTCTTAACTCCTCACATTCAATCTCAAATATCATTAATTAGAATCTCTGTAGTTTGGACAACAAGTCCACAGCGACCCTCTGAAGAGTAACCCACCCAGACCCATTCCCCTACCCTATATTTACCCCAGACTGATGCACCTAGCCTACACCTCCCTGAACACTATGGGCAATTTAGCATGGCCAATTCTCCTAACCTGCACATCTTTAGATTGTGAGAGGGAACCGGAGCATGTGGAGAAAATTTCGTCACAATGTCATCCAATCTTTTATTTTAATATGCAACACTTTACGCTTACCTGTGCTAAATTTCATCAGCCAGTTTTTAAAAAAATTCTTGATTATCCAGCTCAGCCAGTTTAATGTGGTATACAAATTTTATTAGCATGTATTTAGTTTCCAAAACCAGATTCTCAATCTACTAATTTACATTAAATAGAGCACTATTACATTCACCCATATCCTGCACCAGGCAAATACATATTTTCTATTCCTCAGCCAATCGTATTGATTTATAGGCCTTAAATTGATTTGTGAACATATTATCTCTTGTTTAGTAGCGTACAATGATTGGCACATAAATATATTCTCAATGCTTTGAGTGCCTGCTGCATCAACATATCAGAAATTTGGAAACAATGCCCACAGTGTTTTCTGACATATGCCGGCATCAGGCAATGTTCCTCATCACTTTTGTGGGCTCTCAGAATAACTTTTCATATGTCCTTTTCCCACACAGTTTATTCTTACAGACTCTGAAATCAAACAAAATTAACATCAATTGCTATTCGATCTGTGTGTGGTTTCAGGCTAGGGACTTTAGTGTAATGGGAATTGACTCAAGATTGTCCACATTCATTTAATTTAATTTAGAACCATTATCAACCATCAGGGAGATGAGACCTTAATCTCTGCTGTCTGGACAGGAATCAGACTCAAATCCCACAGGATGGAACACCAGGCCACCCAGTCTACCCTCAATAATAGCCCTGAGAATTGTTGTTGTTTATTCTTGACCTGGCAGAGATAACCTGGCATTTTAATCACATTACAGTTGTTTGGGTTTGTTCCTCATGTTAACATTGCGACAGGAGTGGCATTATCAGATTGTAAAGAAAGAAACAATTGGTAGATTTTCTTTTCCAGCTCCTGGGTGGCAATCCAGCAGGGTGGACCACAGCATCACGGGTGGATATCCCACACGTTTCTAGGATCCAGTTAATTTTCATTACATTTCCATTGAAATCAAAAGCCAAAAGTAGTCAGGCAGTGAAGGTAAAAATCTTCCCCAGCATTACTGAAAGCCAAAGCCATTCTGCCAACACAGAACAAAGGAAGTGTAGATACTTTTAAAAATCAAACTGTTCAGAGATGTTATTACATACCTCTGGAGCAGGTGGAATTGCACCTGGGCCTCCTGGCTCAGAGGTAGGGACATTACGACTGGGCCACAAGACTCCTCAAGTATAATTTCCAACTGATTTAATACATGACTTCCCATTTTTTAAGGTATAATGTGGTAAATGCCCTCTTCTAGTCATTTCAAGCTGTATTCAGTTGCTTGCGAGATCCCACAGTTATGTTGCTCAACAGGCCAGCAATTCAAATGCTTGTAAAGTTTGGTGAGGTACTGTGGTGTGGTCTTGGAGGGATGTTGAAGATGAGGTTCCTGACAGGGAAGTCAGAGTAGTTTTCTGCCTTCTTAAGAGACCCTATTTTGTTCACTGTATTGATGAGTGTTCTCTGTTGTGATCTCCTGGCTCAACCACAACTTTATTGCCATGTGGATGCATCTCTTGACCATCATTCAGAGGCCATCTCAGGATGGAAGAGGAGGTGGCCTTAGGAACCCTTTACTTTAAACGTCCTATTAGTGAAATTCTAAATGAGACTCTGGGTTCCTGATATGTCATTCGATGACCATTATTTTGCACCTTTTAAATCCATCTACATCCTTTAATTGACCTCAACTAACCTCTTGAAATTAAAAAAAAAACCGGAAGAGCTGATTGCCTGACCCTTTTCCGTGGTTATGTCAGAGCCCAGGTGTCCCTGGAGCAGGAGCACGCAATGTCCACCAACACCCTTGAGATTTTCAGGAAAAGGTGGGCAGTGCAGGGAATGGAGTTTATTATTTCCCCCTCTAACTCTATTTTGGTTCAATCCCTGCCCTCCCCTTCACTGTTTGATCACACAGCAGTGCCCTTCTCAAAGGCACTGAACACTCAGATGTTTCCTTTCTTCCAGGTGGTGGAATATAAATAAAGATTTACGCATTTGTTATTTAGAAAAAAAAATAAAAATAACTAGAACAGCTTTTTCCAATGACACATGCGAATTTTTCAAAACCAAACAGTGACTCATTCTGCTGGTCTTGGGGGGGTCTTTACTTGTCTTAGTGATCTTACACAGTGCTACCTGAGTCATTCTTGTGTAGCTGTTAGAGGGCTATTGATTTTCACTGGAGGAGACCTTCAGTGAACTTCCAGGATGCTGCCCAGTAGCTCCAGGCCTTCAGAACCTGGCTTTGGATTGTAGCAGCTTGGTGTGGGCTAGAGCAGTCTGGGCAACAGTGGGAGCGCAGAGAGAGAGAGAGAGAGCGCGCGCGAGAGAGAGTGAGAGAGCGAGAGAGAGCGAGAGAGACAGACAGACGGAGAGACAGAGAGAGAGAGAGAGACAGACGGAGAGACAGAGAGAGACAGAGAGAGAGAGAGACACACAGACAGACAGAGAGACAGAGAGAGAGACAGACAGACAGACAGACAGACAGAGAGAGACAGACGGAGAGACAGAGAGAGAGAGAGAGACACAGACACAGACAGACAGAGAGACAGGCACAGAGAGAGAGACAGAGACAGAGAGACAGACACAGAGAGAGAGAGAGAGACTATCCTAATGTTGTGACTTTCACAGCACACTAGACTGCATTAACATATCAAGCCATTAACATAGAGACCAGGGTTTGCAGTTGGGTTTTAACTTTTCTGTCTGTGTGTTCTTGGAGGCATGTAAACACAAAATTATCTACAGTTACGGTGTAATCAGGAAATCAACTTTCTGGTGACAGGAATAGTCAATCCCTCGTGATCTCTAGCGTCACAAAAATCACATTCCAGTTTATTTTGTATTACTTCTCTCCCTTTGACGGGTTGTTGTTTGAAGTTCCCTTGACATCTTCAGGTGTGACATTCCATGCTTCCTCCCAGGGCTACCCCATGCAGCCACTGAATTTATAAACAACTGCAGTCAAGTTTTGATTATATGTTCCTTTTTAAAAAGCATGTGGTAACTACAATAGTCTGAGGTTATTAACAATTATCATAACACATAGTTCATAAAGTGTTCAGCAGGTTCATGCTCCTTTGCCAATCACTCCGTAATCCTAGTAATTTGTGAGAGGGCATATGTATGAGACTTTGGAATCAGCTATGAGCTTAGATTAGAGTGGTGCTGGAAAAGCACAGCAGGTCAAGCAGCATCGGAGGAGCAGGAAAATCAATGTTTCAGGCAAAAGCTCTTTATCCTCCATTCCTGATGAAGGCCTTTTGCCCGAAACGTCGATTTTCCTGCTCCCCAGATGCTGCCTGACCTGCTGTGCTTTTCCAGAGCCACTCTAATCTAAACTCTGGTTTCCAGCATCTGCAGTCCTCACTTTTGCCTAAACAGCTATGACCACAGAGTTCACAGTCAGGCTACCAGCAGTCTGGACCGGAATGAGATCAAGTATGGATTTTGTAACCTCAGTCTGAACTTCCACTGTAGCACTGAAATTCTATGTTGTTGCTTACTGTGTTGCAATGAAACTTGAAATAAGTCAGTCACCAGACACTGCATGATGGCTGGATCCAGGTATATTATAACTAATAACTCTCTGTTACATTAAAGCTGGTCTCCTCATGTTTCTTGACATAGAATCCTCTCAATGTGGCAGACCTGGCAATGTAATAAGAATCTCAGTGTTCGTGTTCATCAGCAACATTCATCAAAATCCTGAAAATTCTCTACAACAAATATTACCTGAATGCTTACCACCCAGGGAGCTGCACCTGAACTCCCCTGTCCCCAGGGTCTGGCAGTAGCCCATTCATTCTCATTGACTCAGCATGGGTAGACCCTGCACTATGTTACCCAAGGTACACAGAGTCAATATCTGAACCGGTGGCTGTGTGTGCTTCTTCTGTTTCTTCTTCAATAGTTCTTGTCCTCCCTGATGAGCTATATTCAGTGAGCAAGGGCACTTTTAGGTATTTGAATACAAAGCCAGAGGGAGATGTTTGATTGAAGGATATAGAAGGTAGAACAGAGAAAAAAAAGAGTCAAAGTTCATATCATCACTTGGTATGAGATAGCAGGATCTGGGGGAGGAGGAATTTGAAAAGCAGCATAAGACAAGAACATAGTCCCTCTGATGGTTTTTAATGATGGTGAATGCAAATGTTTCTGTCACAGCAATCCCTATGACATAGAACATCATCTCTTCCAGAAGACTCAGGGGATGTGGGTATACCTGTTTCCCCACCCTGTTCTGCTCTGTTCCCTTCTGCTGTGGATCACATTATCCTGCAAGAGAGAAGGGGGAGGGGGTGGAAAATAGGTGGATGTATGTCAAAGCTGTAACAGATAGACATGAGGCTGGTGATGTTGGTACATGTGGGAGGGCGAGGTGGCATCTCTGAATGTTAGATACAAGTCCTGATTACTGCTGAGTGAGTAACACATTGAGCACTGGGAGAGGTTGCTGGTGTAGTCGGTAGGAGATATCCTGTCAGGCTGCATTCACTGATCTCATGAGATTATTGAATCTCTTGCAGTACCCCAGGTTCACAGGGGAGAACACTAGAAATGGACTTTCCCAGCCACCTGAGCTCAGTCACTCCCAGAGAGCATCCTGACCTCCTCGCTTCCTTTGCACCTTTTCTGCAAACATCTCCAGTGTCACCTCAGAAAACCAGAGAGCCTTCGCTCTGCCCTACTTGCTGTGATTATTCTTTGACTACATTCTCCACAGAGGCAGTGACAACCTTTCTATAAAATGAACATAATACCCATTTAAAGAGAAGAGCTTGTCTTTAACTGATAGTATGTAATGATGATAGATTAGAACCACAACTTACTAATGGACTTATTGAACTTATAATTCCAATATGTTTTTTTTTTAATAGAGAAGATTGCTTCAGTCTCAAAATGTCTGGGAAATGAACTCTGACTGTCTTGCAAAGTGTTTTGGAGATCCACGGATTGTCACAGCACCACAGTGACATGGTAATTGCAGACAGTAAGACTAAAAAGAAGAACAGATTATGAGAGGTGACTAAACACTCCCCATCACTCCTATCAGGAGAAAGCCATCTGCTTCAGACATAGAGTCATAGAGATGTACAGCACGGACACAAACCCTTCGGTCCAACCTGTCCATACCGACCAGATATCCCAACCTAATCTAGTCCCATTTGCCAGCACTTAGCCCATATTTCTCTAAACCCTTCCCGTTCATATACCCATTCAGATGCTTTTTCAATGCTGTAATTGTACCAGCCTCCTCCACTTCCTCTGGCAGCACCTTCCATACTTTAGGTCCCTTTAGGTCCCTTTTATATCTTTCCCATCTCACCCTAAACCTATGCCCTCTAGTTTTGGAGTACTCCACCCCAGGGAAAAGACTTTGTCTATCTATCCTATCCATGTCCCTCATGATTTTATAAACCTCGATAAGGTCACCCCTCAGCCTCCGACGCTCCAGGGAAAACAGCTCCAGCCTATTCAACCTCTTCCTGTAGCTCAGATCCTCCAACCCTGGCAACATCCTTGTAAGTCTTTTCTTAACCCTTCCAAGTTTCACAACATCCTTCCGATAGGAAGGAGACCAGAATTGCACAATATTCCAACAGTGGCCTAACCAATGTCCTGTACAGCTGCAACATGACTTCCCAACTCCTATACTCAATGCTTTGTCCAATAAAGGAAAGCATACCAAACACCTTCTTCACTATCCTATCTACCTGCAACTCTACTTTCAAGGAGCTATGAACCTGCACTCCAAGGTCTCTTTGTTCAACAACACTCCCCAGGACCTTACTATTAAGTGTATAAGTCCTGCACTGATTTGTTTTTTCCAAAATACTGCATCTCGCATTTATCTAAATTAAACTCCACCTGACACTTCTCAGTCCATTGGCCCATCTGATCAAGATCCCATTGTACCCAGAGGTAACCCTCTTCGCTGTCACTACACCTCCAATGTTGATGTCATCTGCAAACTTACTAACCATGCCTCCTATGATCACATCCAAATCATTTATATAAATGATGAAAAGTAGAGGACCCAGCACCGATCCTTGTAGCACTCCAGTGGTCACAGGCCTCCAGTCTGAAAAGCAGCTCTCCTCCACCACCACGCTCTGCCCTCTACCTTCGAGCCAGTTCTGTATCCAAATGGCTAGTTCTCCCTCTATTCCATGAGATTTAACCTTGCTAACCAGTCTCCCATGAGGATCCTTGTTGAACGCCTTACTGAAGTCCATACAGATCATGTCTACTGCTCTGCCCTCATCAATTCTCTTTGTTACTTCTTCAAAAAACTGAATCAAATTCATGAGACATGACTTCCTGCACTCAACGCCATGCTGACTATCCCTAATCAGTCCTTGCCTTTCCAAATACATGTACATCCTGTCCCTCAGGATTCCCTCCAACAACCTGCCCACCACTGAGGTCAGGCCCACTGGTCTAGAGTTCCCTGGCTTTTCCTTACCACCCTTCTGAAACAGTGGCACCACGTTAGCCAACCTCCAGACTACAGCACCTCACCTGTGACTATCGATTATACAAATATCTCAGCAAGAGGCCCAGCAATCACTTCCCTAGCTTCCCACAGAGTTCTAGGGTACACCTGATCAGGTCCTGGAGATTTATCCACCTTTAGCCATTTCAAGACATCCAACACCACCTCCTCTGTAATATGGACATTTTTCAAGATGTCACCATCTATTTCCCCACTTTCTATATCTTCTGTGTCCTTTTCCACAGTAAATACTTGTTTGGTATCTTCCCTCATCTCCTATGGCTCCATACAAAGGCTGCCTTGCTAATCTTTGATGGGCCCCTATTCTCTCCCCAGTTACCTTTTGTCTTTAATGTATTTATAAAAACCCTTTGGATTCTCCTTAACCTTATTTGCCAAAGCTATCCCATGTCCCCTGTTTGCCCTCCTGATTTCCCTCTGAATTATACTCCTACTTCCTTCATACTCCTCTAAGGATTCTCTCAATCTCTCCTGTCTATACCTGACATACGCTTCCTTCGTTTTCTTAACCAAAACCTCAGTTTCGCCAGTCTTCCAGCATTCCCTCCACCTACCAGCCTTTCCTTTCACCCTAACAAGAATATACTGTCTCTGGATTCATTTTTGAAGGCTTCCTATGTTCCTTTTACCTGCGAACAATTGCCCTCAATCAGCTTTTGAAAGTTTTTGCCCAATACCGTCAAAATTAACCTTCCTCCAATTTAGATATTTAGCTTTTAGATCCAATCTATACTTTTCCATCACTACTTTAAAACTGATAGAAGTATGGTTGTTGGCCCCAAAGTGCTCCCCCACTGACACCTCAGTCACCTGCCCTGCCTTATTTCCCAAGAGTAGGTCAAGTTTTGCACCTTCTCTAGTAGGTACATCACATACTAAGTCAGAAAATTGTCTTGTACACACTTAAATTCCTCTTGACCTAAACCCTTAACACTATGGCAGTCCCAGACTATATTTGGAAAGTGAAAATCCCCGACCATAACCACAGATAACTGAAATCGCCTTACAAATTTGTTTCTCAGTTTCCCATTGACTATTAGGGGGTCTATAATACAATGCCAATAAGGGGATCATCCCTTTATTATTTCTCAGTTCCACCCAAATAACATCCCTGGATGTATTCCAGGACTATTCTCTCTAAGTTTTACCATTCTAAGGAAATACAAAAAATGTGACTAAATACCCACTGGTCTGTGTGAATTAGTGGACTGATGTCCTAATATATGGACTGGTGTTCTGAAGATCACGGTTTGAGAAGAGCAATTGATAAACCCTCCATTGCTGGTCAAGAAATGGAAAGAGTGAGTGGTTTTCCAAGTGCTGTCAGCCAGCCAATGTCAAAAGGAACCAGAACAAAAGAATTTCAGTTAAATAAGCTGAGGATTTGAAATTGATTGCTCAACTGCCAACATCATGCTACCAGCACCATCCAAAGTAATGGTTGCAATATTCTACTCTATAAACTTCAAGAATGGCTTGGAAATTGATTTTAAATCATTTTTAAGCTGATTTGTTTGGAAGCACTTCTTATCCCCAATCTGGATTTTTAAAATGTACTGTGCTATGATTTTTTTCTCATATTTAGGAACTAATAAACTCACTTTTTTGTTACGTCATACAGACCTGGCTAAAATTGCTCGTTTTAAAATAGAAGTTTATTGTGTGAGTGAGAACGGTATCTATCATTTAAGGAATCACTTTTGGAATAACCTTGTTTCAACCAATTGAAGAGGCAGGAGAAAAAAGAAGAGGAATCAGATGACCCCTTCTTACCCTGTAGCTTGGCAACCATGACAACTTGAGAAACCTTGTCCAGGTCTGATCATCCAGAAGTCTTCCTGAAACAGGCATTAGCCAGCCATGCTGCTTGGCACCTGCTCCATCAAACTGAGACAACCAACAGTGCATTTGGGGATGGACTGCACACTCAGAGTCATTTAAATGAAGCAGCAGCATAAAACTTGCATGCTCCCTGTCTCAGTAAGATTCTTCACTTCTTTTTCTTTGTCCTTTCCCAATTTTTCTGAACCCAAGTGGCTTTCCTGGCCATTTCAGAGTGCAGTTAAGAGTCAACTGTATTGCTGTAGGCCTGGGGTCACATGTAGACCAGAAAGAAAGCAAAATGGCAGATTTCACACAGTAAAAGATGGCGAATTACAGCCATCACAATCACGTTCACTGAGGCAAGTAATCTATTCCCGATGCTGTGATGGAATTTGAACTGCCTTTGACTCCAGAATATTAGTATGTCCCTCTGCAGTCACATTGGAGAGATATGCATGGACTAATCAAGACTTTCAATCTACACACCAGCAAATACAGGCCATCAAAATGTTTCCCCGGTGAGAAAGTTGATAAACATATCACTGAGGGCGGTAGATTTTATTTATTCTACAATCACATAAGCTATCTGACCTGTTGACAGTTTCCACCATCATTTGGATGTGATCTTTTGGTTTCAGACAGCCAGCATAGGCACTTGTCGATTTCTATAGTGTTAAAACATTGCGGTGTTTGTGCTCTAACTGAGACTTCTCTCATTTTACATACTTCATGTCACTTTCCTGAGAGTATCCTTCTATTGTTTTCCCCATCACACACTTATTTAGTTTCCCCATGAATACATCTGCACTATTTAGCTCCCCCACTCCATGTGGTAGTAAATTCCTCACACTTTCACTTCTTCAGCTTCTCATGAATTCCTTATTGGATTCCTTCTGGCTATTGTAATTCAAGTAAAGAATTTCTTCCTTTGCCCCTGCCTTCTTCCTCCACATTCTAGAAACTTGTTCTGCTCTGTGAGATCTCTATTCATTCTCCACATAATGCTGTACTTCAAGGGACAGGTGTACTATCACATCAATGTCTGGCAGCAACTGGTCTCTGCAAAAACCCTTTAAATACTTTCCCCTACATTTGCTCTAAGTCTTTGTTACTTTAAACTGCCATAGAAAGCAATAACCAAATAAGCAACAGCTTGAAGACATGAAGCAGCAAATAACCAGTGAGTAATTCCTTGATTCTTTTAAACAGATGTAGTAACTCGAGAGGTTTATAAAATCATGAGGGGCAGAGATAAGGTGAATAGCCAAGGTCTTTTTCGTAAACTAGTTGGGGAGTTCAAAGCTAGGGAGGCATTTTTTAAATTGACAGGAGAAAGATTTGAAAGAGACCCGAGGGTCAACCTTTTCCCACAGAGGCTGGTTCATGTGTGGAAAGAATTGCCACAGGAAGTGGTAAATGCAGGTACTGTTACAACATTTGAAAGATGTTTGGATAAGTACATGAATAGGACAGGTTTAGAGGCCAAATGCAGACAAATGAGATTAATTCAGTTTGGAAAATTTGGTCAGCATGGATGAGTTGGACTGAAGAGTCTGCTTCCATGCTCTACGGCTATATGATTCTATGACAATCATATTTATAAGGTGCTACATTTTCCCTTTGCTAATCATCAGACAATATCAATGAAAATGATGCTATGCTAGAGAGAAAGAAGGACTTTAAAAATTGAATTAATGTACATAAGACTTTGAATGAATATTTTGGAAAATCTGTCAATTGATAAATCTTAATCCACAGCAGTGTCAGGATACCTGCCAAAGGAAACGGATTAAAAATCTCTCACAAAAGAAAAGAATATTGAAAGAAATGGATTACATTTCACAACTTGAAATATTTAACCGGAATCAATTTCAGGGGTGGCATGGTAGCTCAGTGGTTAGCTCAATGCTCATGGTACCTCACAGTGCCAGGGTCTCAGGTTTGATTCCACCTCGAGTGACTATCTGTGTGGAGTTTGCACATTCTCCTCATGACTGTGGGTTTTCTCTGGTTTCCTCCCACGATCCAAAGTTGTGCAGGTTAGGTGAATTGGCCATGCTAAATTGTCCATAGCATTAGGTGCATTAGTCAGAGGGAAGTGAGTCTGGGTGGGTTACCCTTGGAGGGTCAGTCTGGACTGGTTGGGCCGAATCTAATCTAATTTAAGATGAGAGAACCAACAGGGAAAACAAAAAATTTGTAGCAGTGTTCATATTTATTAGAATGCAAATCATTTTTCTAGTTAGAGTGATGTTTTATTATTAAAATGTGGCTCCTGGTGACACTTTACTTGTTTTATTACTGCAATTTTATTATTTCAATATAATGCTGTGTGGCCTGGAAATTTGAAACATTGCCAGCCCAAAAAGGCACTTATTTCCCTGTGCTTTCCAGTGATATATTTTTACACTCTTGTCTAAACTGCATTTTTCATCCACTTCACAGCAACAAGTTTATTATGGTTTGGCAAATGAAAATGTATTAAGAAGAAAACAGTTACATTCAGCTTCAGTCGTGGTGCAGATGTCCTAGTGCAGCCATCCTTCCTGATTGTGGGGAAAGCAATTGCCACCAGGATTGTTGCATAAAAGTCTAAAAGGGTTATTGCTGAAACCTGCATTAAGCACTGCCCAATGATAATGGGTTGGCTGAGGGGGGAGGTTGGAGCAGATCAGCTCTGAAGCAGATTTTACATCAAGTGCTCCCTTATTTTTAATAACAAAGGGCTGAATCTAGTGATGTGGAGGCTTTTGTGGAGGTTATATTGCCTTGCCCATGTGCTCTTGATGTAATTTACCAAACTCACCTCATTAGGTGAAGAAGGGCTTATGCCCGAAACGTCGATTCTCCTGTTCCTTTGATGCTGCCTGACCTGCTGTGCTTTTCCAGCAACACATTTTTAAGCTCACCTCATTAGGTACCTATCACGTGGTGGGCTTCCTTTCCATCCGATTTTGCCTCACATTACCACATGCCGTACTCGGAATGGCTCCCCACTCACTGGATATCCGCTGAAAGAAAGAAAGATCTGCATCACTTGTTCCTGTGTCATCTTTAAAAGTTCATCACACACCCAGACAGGCAGTGTCCGTCCAGAGCTGACATTTTCCCCGGATATGGCAGGCAAGGGGAAAGCCAGTGTTCTGCTTTGTTGCCTACTTCCTGCAGGTTCTGGTCGACAAACTGGTGCAGAGGGAGGACCTCCTCCTCCCTGGACCATGACACCAGACTGTGCCAGCCTAGTGCACAGTTTCCACTCAGGATCCAGAACCTTCAACCATCTAGAGGAATCCCCAGCACTCTAAGACAATGACTAATGCCCTTCTCCACTCTCCCAGGACAAGGGCCACGATCTTCTCTCTGATACATCACACTCATTCTTTCTTTCTGTTACTGCATCCATTTCTCACCAAGGTTCATACTCTACCACTCTCACTTTTGCCTGCAACATCTTCCCTATTTGCTTTCACTCACCTTGACCCCTGACATCACTAACACTGCAATGCCCTCAGTGCTGCCTATGCACTTGCTCAGGGCACTTGCCTCCTACATCAAAAGTAACAGCTATGCCATCCACTTTCATCTCCCATAATATCGGACTCCCTCTCTTGCCAGGAGATAAACAGTCCACAATACAGCAAGGAGTCAAGACAGGCAATGAGCTACCTCAAATTTGGCTCCTCACTCCTAATATGGAGAGGATCCTAACTCTTACTGGCCCAAGTAAGCCTTGGACTAGTATTGAAGGCTGCCCTTGACTTATAGTCAAGATTCCTGAAGAAGGGCTTATGCCCGAAACATCAATTCTCCTCTTCCCTGGGTGCTGCCTGACCTGCTGCGCTTTTCCAGCAACACATTTTCAGCTCTGATCTCCAGCATCTGCAGACCTCACTTTCTCCCTTGACTTATAGTTCCAAGACACCCTTAGTGAAGGCTGTACCCCTTGACTCAGAGGTCTAATGATAACCATGACAAGCTTCCTGGCTTTGTGACTGCATTAAATGTCAAGGAAAGACAATGGGGGCAATGTGCAAAAGGACAAGGCAAGGCAATGAAAGACAGGGGTGCCATAAGCAACCATGAGGTGGGCTCAGACAAACTGAATGCTAAGACACAGTGCAACCATCTCAAAGATGCAGCCTGCTCCAGTCCATGAGCTGGGTGTGTGTCCCTGAGTGCACAGTGTTCTTGCTGCAGCATTACAATGACAGTCTCTGATGCACCTTGAGATGCAGAAGATGAAATGTCCTGCTGGTAGATCACAGATGGGCCACCAGGGCTCTGAGAGGCGAGAACATATTGGATGCTAATTTCCATGGGAGTGGGATGCATGTGGCTGCCCGGAGATGTTGCTGCCCAACATCAAACATGATGATCAGAGTAAGTGGTGAGCTGAATCTGAAAGGTGCACACTGGGTTCCATGTTAAGCTTTCTCCATGTCTTTCTCAATGATTTGGCACATTTGGTAAAATAGAAAGGTGAATATTCATGGTGGCCAGTGGGCCATCAACATGGTATTTTAGATTAGATGACTTACAGTGTGGAAACAGGCCCTTTGGCCCAACAGGGCCACACCGACCCACCGAAGTGCAATCCACCCAGACCCATTCCCTACATTTTATCCCTTCACCTAACACTACGGGCAATTTAGCATGGCCAATCCAACCTAACCTGCACATTTTTGGACTGTGGGAGGAAACCGGAGCGCCCGGAGGAAACCCATGCAGACACTGGGAGAATGTGCAAACCCCACAGTCAGTCGCCTGAGGCAGGAATTGAACCCGGGTCTCTGGCGCTGTGAGGCAACAGTGCTAACCACTGTGCCACCGTGCCGCCCATAATTTGACAAGCATTAATCCCCCTTCGTTAGAACCTCGCTGCTGCCTAGTAAGAAAGTTGCCTCACTGATTGTGCAAAGTATAAAAGAAGGTGTCAGATACTCCTGATCTCGATGTGGGCCTTGCCCCACTTGTTACCCAATTCTGCCACATATCTCACCATAGCCCACTGAGAGCAGACTCTTCTAATATTCCACTCAATGTCTCACATACCAATGTAACTTACACCTGTCTGCTATCATGCAATAAACTGAATCTTGTTTAAGATGAAGAGTTTAGATGATGAAGTGGTTTTCCTCTACTACACTATACCAGTCCAGCCATTTAGATTCCAAACTTAATGGAGTTGGGTAACAGCACGTCTACCAAATATATAGAGTCATAGAGATGTACAGCATGGAAACAGACCCTTCGGTCCAACCAGATATCCCAACCCAATCTAGTCCCACCTGCCAGCACCCAACCCATATCCCTCCAAACCCTTCCTATTCATATACCCATCCAAATGCCTCTTAAATGTTGCAATTGTACCAGCCTCCACCACATCCTCTGTCAGCTCATTCTATACACGTACCACCCTCTGCGTGAAAAAGTTGCCCCTTAGGTCTCTTTTATATCTTTCCCCTCTCACCCTAAACCTATGCCCTCTAGTTCTGGACTCCCTCACCTCAGGGAAAAGACTGCCTATTCATCCTATCCATGCCCCTCAATTTTGTAAACCTCTATAAGGTCACCCCTCAGCCTCCGACGCTCCAGGGAAAACAGCCCCAGCCTGTTCAGCCTCTCCCTGTAGCTCAGATCCTCCAACCCTGGCAACATCCTTGTAAGTCTTTTCTTAACCCTTTCAAGTTTCACAACATCTTTCTGATAGGAAGGAGACCAGAATTGCATGCAATATTCCAACAGTGGCCTAACCAATGTCCTGTACAGCCGCAACATGACCTCCCAACTCCTATATTCAATACTCTGACCAATAAAGGAAAGCATACCAAACGCCTTCTTCACTATCCTATCTATCTGCAACTCTACTTTCAAGGAGCTATGAATCTGCATTCCAAGGTCTCTTTGTTCAGCAACACTCCCTAGGACCCTACCATTAAGTGTATAAGTCCTGCTAAGATTTGCTTTCCCAAAGTGCAGCACCTCGCATTTATCTGAATTAAACTCCATCTGCCACTTCTCAGCCCATTGGCCCATCTGGTCAAGATCCTGTTGTAATCTGAGGTAACCCTCTTCGCTGTCCACTACACCTCCAATTTTGGTGTCATCTGCAAACTTACTAACTGTACTTCTTATGCTCACATCCAAATCATTTATGTAAATGACAAAAAGTAGAGGACCCAGCACCATTCCTTGTGGCGCGCCACTGGTCACAGGCTTCCAGTCTGAAAAACAACCCTCCACCACCACCCTCTGTCTTCTACCTTTGAGCCAGTTCTGTATCCAAGTGGCTAGTTCTCCCTGTATTCCATGAGATCTAACCTTGCTGATCAGTCTCCCATGGGGAAACCTTGTCGAACGCCTTACTGAAGACCATATAGACCACATCTACTGCTCTGCCCTCATCAATCTTTCTCCAAAGTGACAGTGAGGGTGATCCATCATGCAACATGCTTCGCATAATGCCTCACCAAAATGACTAAACTTCAAATTTCCAACATTCATTAGTAAAATTGATAGCTGCTTTTAAATGGCAACAAAACTGAATTTAGTTTTGTTGGCTTGGGTATCATGGTTTGGGTATAAATCCCATACAATCGATGTTGGCTTCTGCAGAACCCAACTATCTCCAGTGCTTTTGGATGTTTTGTTTTACCAGAGAAAAGAAGAAGAGAAAGGAGTCACTTAACAATGACGGAGTTGTCAGGTGAGCTAATGGAAACTTATTTTCATTGCTCCTCTTTTGAACTGAACTCCAAATTTTGAACTGAATTAGCAAATGACAAGAAGAGAGATAAAAAATAATTGGTCAAAACTTAGAGAAATTTAGACTACAGACTGGAAATTCCAGGTTCACTTTCTGATTAATAGGTCAATAAGACATCTCAATATGGATCTTATCTGTGATGTAATTATTCTTATTCTTAGTTAGGGAGGAGGAAACCGGTGTCTCCCAGCTCCTGATCCCATTTCCAATCGGAATGTGCTTAAAATGGTCAATTGGAAGAAACAGCAAGGTCTCATGAAAAATATTGTGTGAACATTTGCCATTAAATTTTAACTATGAGCATGCAGATGAAGTAAAGTGAACTGTGTCCAGGACTTTGGGACTGCTACTCCAAAAGAGCCTGTACTGTACTATTCTGGAAGCTTGTTGGCCAATGATACCAGAGCAATCTTTACTCACCTTATATGTATTCACGAAATTAACATTATGAGCATATACTTTCTAACACAACCACATGACATTTTCAAGTTCCCCCTCATGCCCCTTCTAAAGTCCAATTGAAAATAAGTCAATGAAATCAATTTGTTCAAAATCAGTTTGTTTGTACATGTGAGGACACATTTTCATAGCTATCACGTGCTGATTTGATGTCCATGTGGCAGCTAGGAGGGCCAATGCAATGTTAGCATTTATTTCGAGTGGGCTAGAATACAAGTGAAGAGATGTACTGCTGAGGCTCTGGTCAGACCACATTTGGAATACTGTGAGCAGTTTTGGGTGCCTTATATAAAGGAAGGGTGTGCTGGCATTGGAGAGGGCCCAGAGAAGGTTCCCTTGGTGAAGGGTTTGTCATAAGAGGACCAGTTGAGGACTCTGGTTCTGTATTTGATGAGTTTAGAAGGATTGGGGGGGGGGAACCTCATTGAAACTTACAGAATACTAAGAGGCATGGATAGAGTGGAGGTGGAGAAGATGTTTCAACTAGTAGGAGAGACTAGAACCCAAGGGTACAGCCTCACTGTCAATGGTCCTTTAGAACTGAGATGAGGAGGACTTTCTTCAGCCAGAGGGTGGTATATCTATAACTTATTGCTGCAGAGGGTTGTGCAGGCATAGTCACTGACTGCATTTGAGACAGAGATAGTTTCTCAATTAATAAGGTGATCAAGGGTTATGGGGAGAATGGGGTTGAGAAACATATCAGCTGTGATTGAATGATCGAGCAGACTCAATGGTAGAATGGCCTAAAGCTGCTCTGATATCTTATGGTCTTATGATGTGGACCAGAATCTGATATTTTAGTTCAGAGTCAGGGTCACTGCACCACATAACCCTAATTGGCTAATTAAGTTTTGTTTGAACACATGTAATATATTATATTTGCATGCATTAAATGTACAAATAACACATCTGTTTGGGTTGAGATGGAGCATACTGACAAGAGTCCTGCACAGAATCAGAGTCGTCGAATCAAAATCTTTTTGGCAACTGACTCAACAGGGACATCTACTGCAATCCCACCGACTCCCAGAGCAACCTGGGCTACACCTCCTGCCACCCTGCATCCTGTAAAAACACTATCTCTGATTCCCAATTCCTCCGTCTCCGCCACATCTGCTCCCCGGAGGACCAATTCCACCACAGAACATCCCAGATGATTTCCTTCTTCAAAGACCGCACTTTCCCATTCCACATGATGGATGATGCCCTCCAGCACATCTCCTCTGCTTCCCGCTCCTCCATCCTTAAACCCCACCCCACCCAATGCAACAAGGACAGAATCCCCCAGTCCTCACCTTCTACCAAACCAACCTCCATATACATTGCATTATCTTCTGCCACTTCTGCCACCGACAAACAAACCCCATCACCACAGATATATTTCCCTTCCCACCCCACCTGCGTTTCAGAGAGACCATTCCCTCCGCGACTCCCTTGTTAGGTCCACACTTCCTACTAACCCACCCTCCACTTCCGGCACCTTTCCCTGCCACCACAAGAAGTGCAAAACCTATGTCCACACCTCCCTCCTCACCTCCATCCAAGGCCTCAAGGATCTTTTCACGTCCGACAGAAATTTACCTGTACTTCCATGCATGTCATCTACTGCATCCATTGCACCCGACGTCGTCTCCTCTACCTCAGGGAGACAGGTTGCCAACTTGCAGATCATTTCAGAATCATCTCTGGACCACCTGCACCAATCAACCCCAATGCCCCATGGTTGAACACTTCAACTCCCCCTCCCACTCCACCAAGGACATGCAGGTCCTGGGCCTCCTCCATCGCCAAAGCCTAACCACCCAATGCCTGGAGGAAGAACACCTCATCTTCCACTTTGGGATTCTCCAGTGATATCAGATTTACGTGGATTTCACTAGTTTCCTCATTTCCCTCCGCACACCTTATCCCAGATCCAACCTTCCAACTCAGCAACACCCTCTTAAACTGTCCTACCTGTCCATCTTCATTTACCTCTCAGGCCCCCGGCCCACAAGCCTCATTCCTGATGAAGAGCTCATGCCTGAAATGTCAACTCTCCTGCTCCTCGGATGCTGCCTGACTGGCTGTGCTCTTCCAATGCCATACTTTTCGATTCTGATCTCCAGCTTCTGCAGGCCGCACTTGCTCCCTGTGGACAGAGAAACAGAGTTAACACATTCAGTCATAGACGGAGTTATAACCTAGTGGTATTATCACTAGAGTTTAAATCCAGAAACTCAGGTCATGTCCCAGGGATCTGGGGTTCAAATCCTGCCACGGTAGAATTTGAATTCAATAAATACCTGGAATTAGGAGTCTAACGATGACCATGAAATCATTAACTCTCTTGTCGGGGGGAAGCCTATCTGGTTCACCAATGTCCATTCGGGAAGGAAACTGACAGCCTCCAAGTGTCTGCAGACCCACAGCAATGTGATTAGTACTTAACTGCCCTGTGGACAATTAGGGATACAAACCCACATTCCATGAATGAATTAAGAAATGTCAGATATGGTGCTTCTTCAGAATTAACTTTAACTACAACAGTGTTTTGGAATAATTTTAAAATACTAGTCAGCTGGGGGATAGCAACATTACATTAAAATCAAAATATAAAGAATGGTGAATTTTGTGCTCAAAGGACATGCAGAATATGTCCCTCCATTCATAAATTATGGTATTTCCTTATCAACACAAAAATTTCATCCATCTTCAAGCATAGAATATTCTATACGCATGGCACTGCAAAAACGATATTGAAGTCTGCCTACCATTGCATAAATGAATGACAGCTGTTGAAATTAGATATGTGAAATGTTCCACACATCATAAGACATACTTTAAATGTTATTTGGGGTGGGGTGAAGGATAGGAAGGGAGTGTGTGGAATGACAACCACTAAACTTTTGACATATTAAGCACATCACAATTAAGTAGAAGCAGAAAATTAATTTCCAAGAAGAAGGGGACCTCAGCTTCTAAGAAAATTCTAAAATTAATTTTCTACAGCCTTCTAACCAGCTATCATCTGGTGCATTCCAGGAATTGTATCCCACTTTACTGATAAACCTACAGTAATAATAGTGCAGAGTACTAACTTTCCCTAACTTTCATCGCGCTATCCAGAATAAAGCTAATACTTGACACAGCAGGTTTTCAGGGTGTGCTGATGCTAAGTCTACAGTGGATATCCTCAGGAATCAAATGGCCAATTAGTAAAATGTCTATTTTTTTTAGAAAGTTTCTGCCAGTAGCATTAAAAGCACAATCCAGTAGCTCCTGTGGATGACTCACTTGGTACTTAGTAGCTGTCCATAATGGATTGCAATGGTTGGTCCAGAGAGGGGTTTGTAAATATTGTAGAAGTCTTTTGATGCAGGAGCAAGTGTTATCATTTTATATGGAAACAGTAAACACTAACTGTATAAAAAGGTGAAGACTTCACTACTGCCACTAGGCTGCTAGGGAGAACTAGTAGTTAATCACTTTCCAATGACATCAATGACCATATTTACATTAAAGAGGCAGTGGTGGGGTTGGCAGCATTCAGGCTTCTATGCCCAGGGTTGTCCACTCTTTTTTTTTTCATTCTTTTCTTCTCTGGAGACCGGAGCGTGGTGGCAGCTGGTGAGCCTGGAGCAGGACTCTAACAGATGACAGAGAGGCAGCTGTCAGAGGGGAGATCATGAGGACTGCAGCTGAAACAGTGGCAGTGTCAGCACTGAGGTGGTTTCAGCCTAGCCTCCAATGGCCCAGGAATCCTTTGGATTGCTTTTGCAACATCTTCTTTCTTGGTATCGGTGACGAGATTGGTCCTTGGGGCAGCTTCTGTGGAGTCTAGTGGCCCGGTATACCCTAGGCCTTGCGTGGTAGTCTTGCAATGGTATGGTCTTTTCCCAAACCCAGGAGCCATCAATTAAACTAAGATGGACTTTGTCTTAACATTTTTTTAAATGATTTTTTATCTATCCTTTCTGTTATTAGTATAGGTATTGTGATATAGCAACTTAAACACTTCTCACTGTATTTTGTTTTGTAAAAAATATAAATGACAAAAAAATGACTCTTCTAAAGCCACCCCCTTCACATCACATATGTGACCACTTCGACAGGTTTATTGCCTGTAATCTCAGTCTTTGGTTTTCCTTCTGTTCTATTTCATACAGTAGGATTTTCAGGCCAGATTCTGAAACTCTGGTACTTTCATCTCTGTTTGTACATCATGCCTTGCTGCATTCTTTACCAATATCTAACAGGTTTTTCTGTCTTCAACATCCTTTCAAGATGGCCCAAATATTGTCATGCAACATTTAAACATTTTAGCTCACTGTCAAGTCGCTAAAGTATTCTATTTCCTCTGTTCCTGCTGCTCCTTTAAGCTAGTTTTGCAATGCTTCTTTGAGAAGATTGAACATAACTTTAAGCATCACAGATCATCGGTTCAGTTTTACATCAGAACAGCATGCTTTCAATTAATATGATTATTACCCTCATTGGGTTCATTTTTCATTGATGTAAAGGCAGGACAGGAAATGAAATATCAGGAAATTTTACTTTGCACTTTGTTTTCCTTCATCATTTTGATGTATTTGCCCAATTTCTATTCTTTTACAAAATATGTTCCCAAACTGGGAAATATAGGTGCTCATCCCTGTGAGATGATCTGGCTGTAACTCCAGGCAATGGAGGAAGAAGGTTACAACTAAGATCCAGTCAGGACTACACATTGAATTTAAAAGGAGAGATATATGTGGCACCAATAGAATGTAGAACATAGAACAGTACAGCACAGAAATAGGCTTTTCGGCCTATCATGTCTGTGCAGAGCATGATGCCATTCGAAACTAATCCCTTTATACCTACACATTGTCTGTATCCCTCGATTCTCTGCTGTTGGCATATTTGTCCATAGGGTTGTGAATCTCTGGAATTCCCTGCCCAGTGAAGCAGTTGAGGCTACCTTATTAAATATTTTTAAGGCGAAGATAGATAGATCTTTGACCTGCAAAGGAATGAAGGGTTATGGTGAGTGGGCGGATAAGTGGAGAAGAGTCCACGAAAAGATCAGCCATGCTCTGATTGAAGGGCAGAGCAGGGCTCAATTGGCCCACCCATGTTCCTATTATCTTATGAGGAATCATATGTAAATGCTCTTAAACTTCGTTGTGCCACCCTCCTACTTGCAGTGCCACCTATCATGCTCTGTGTAAAAACATTTGCTTCATGCATTTCCTTTAAACTTTCCCCCTCTCGCCATAAACCTATACTCCCTAATATTTGACATCCATCCTGAGAAAAAGACTAACTATCCAGCCTATCCATGCCCCTCATTCTTTTATACACTTCTACTGGGTCACCCTTCATCCTCTGACTCTCTAGTGAACACAATCCAAGTTTGTCCAAACTCTCCTCATAGTTAATTCACTCCAATCCAGGAAACAGACTGGAAAACCTGTTTAGTACCATCAACGCCCCACCTATATTTTGGTAAAAAGAACTACACACTACTCCAAAAGTGGTCAAACTAAAGTTTTATTCGGTTGCAAGATAACTTGCCAATTTTTATACTGTATGTCCTGACTGATATGGATTTACCCTCAAACAGCAATCAAACAGCCTCCAATCTAATTTCTCCATTCCCTGTTTAATACTGTTGTAATTAGCCTTCCACCCATTTAGCACATTAAGCGGAGGACCAATCTTATCTTTATCCATAACTATTTTAGCACTTAACAGAATTATGATCACTGTTCCAAAAATGCTCCCCCATTGAAACTTCAGTCACCTGGCCAGGCCCCTTCTCTAGTTAAACTATCTAGAGCTGTTTCAAGAAACACTCATAACAAATTCTGCCCCCTCTAAGTTCCTGGCAGTGAGAGAGTCACAGTCAATAATCGGGGAAGTTAAAATCACTGACGACAACAACAACCACAACATCAGGTAAGTAGTTCTTTATCCATGCCATGTTCACTCCTCACTTTTCCCCATCCAATTAAGCTTCTCATATATCCAGGTCATACTGCTCCCATCTTACTGAAACCTCTTTCATTCCTTCACATGCCTGTCAGCTCCCACACCTTCACATAAGGCATTCTGCTACAACTACCCAAAACCACCTGGGCCTGCTCTGTTACCTATTGCCTGTCTCCAACCAATGAGTACTGTTTTCTTGGCAAATAGATTCCTCCCATATCCTTGCCCCTGTATGTTCCTCTCCATTTCCCAACTGAAGGTCTAAGGGACACTGAAGTCGAATTTTTTTTGTAAAAGTGAAATACTAACCAATAATTAAAATGGGATTATAAAAGTTTAAAGTGTGGGGAACTGTGGCTGTAGTAAGTTATAAATTTATGCTAAAATAATCTATACTTGTCGAGCTACCTTGAACTACAAAGGATCTGAGAGATAAGAGATATTGCTTGAGGAGCAGCAGCACCATCTAGCTTTGGAAGAACTGAAAGGGACATACCTAGCACATTCAATGTAGGTTGAAAGTAATACCCAGGTATGACAGGTATAGTTAGAAAATTATAGTCATGAAGAAAAATGTCAAATGGATCATTATACACAAACGATGAATACATTTCCTGCAGATGTTCACAGTAAGATGGAGGATATACTGTTTCATAACAACAGAAAAAAAAAATCTTGTGATATCAGAACTAATAATATACAGAGACAGAATAAATCAAATTCCATTATTTTTAGGGTTCTGCGATTTTAAATTAAATATTCAAATGCCTCCTACAAGGTTTGGAGTATATCTTCATCCATGCATCACTTCCCAGTTTAAAGTGGAGAATACACTGGGTACTAGTTGGATTTAGATAGATAGCAGGACTGAATAATGAAAGTGATGTTTTATTGCACTGTACTTTGGGAGTCTAGGAAACTAGTTTCAGTTCAGACAGCAGCATGGAATGATCCTGGACTTTGACAGCCCTGTGGTGGGAGTTCTGGACTTTAGCAGCATGGTATAAACTTACAGCCTGACAGCACTGTGAACAGGGGCCCATGGTTTAGCAGAAATAGGGTGCATAAGTCTGGCAGTTATCATGAAGGGGTGGACTGCTGGGTTCAGCTCAGCCTGCCAGCTTGTCAGTGATAAGGTGAGCAATCGTTCCAAACAGCACAGTAAAGTGTGGTGGGGAAAAGATAGCTGCATAGATCAAAGGATTAGTAGCAACATTTTCTTTGGAGGTGTATTTTCCTCTGTCTCTCTTCATCTGTGCAATTCTCACATATCAATGACTAGAATAGTTTCATTTATGAACCACCAACAAAACAGATGATAATAGAATCTTTGTTTGTTCTGTATCAGCCAGTCTCTCTGCCTGCCTCTCCTCTGTACACATCTCTCACAAGCACCAATAAGTTAACATTTCCATCTGCTTCTATTAAAACAAAATTAAATTTGATATTTAAAAAGTCTGTGGAAGTACTGGTGACAGCAAAGAAAGAAACAGAACTAACGTTTCAAGTTGGTGTTCTTTCATCAGAATTGTGTCAGGCTTTAAGCAAGCAAAGAGATGGGGAAAATGCAGGGTGAGGAAAACAAAGGGCCTGCAGAAGATATGAAATGGTAAAAGGGATGATGGAACAGGACAAATGAAGGAACAAAAAAGTTGGTCTTGATGGAAATGAATACAATACGAGCAACTGCTGTCTGAAAAAAAAATAATAAATGGAGGTTGCAAGATTAGAGATTATGTTCTGGAATTGTTGAATTCAGGGGTGAACCCAGAGATCGGAAAATGCCCAGATGAAAGACGAAGTACTGTTCATCTAGCTTCTGTTGAATTTAATTATAACAGTGGAATAGGAGGCCAAGGATAGCAAGATTAAAGTGGGAGTGAAACAAAGGTAACATAACTGGCAATTGGAATATCAGGTTTATGTTTGCAGACTAGAGGTAGATGGTATTTTGTAAAACACCAACCCAATCTGGGTTCTGTCTCTTCAGTGAATCTATACCAAAAGTAATATCTGCCTGATGAATTAGTTGTATGAGCCCAGTACAATGGAAAGGGGTATGATTAAAGGGCAGGTATTGTACCTCCTGAACTTTCATGGGAAGGAACCACAAGAGGGAAGGGGGAGGGGGAGGGGGTGATTTAAATATGGACCAAGGTGTTGAGGAGGAAATCATCTCCTCAAATTGTTGAAAGGGAAGGAAAAGGGAAGCAGCATTGTAGTAGACTTTGCAGAAAATGATCCACCACACTTAGAAGCTGTGAGCACTGAGTCGGGCCCATTGTATTTGTAGGAGGAGAGCAATGGGTGACAGTAGTACAGCAGAGGGTCCATTGCCCACAATCCTCAGTGGAAGAGACAGCAAGATACATGAAAAGCACAGGAATGGAAGGAGCTATCAAAGCAGATGGGACAGAGGTGAAGAAAAGTGGGTTGGAGGTCTCTGTAATATGGCTTTAGTTTGGCCAGAAGATCAAATGGTTCTACCTGACTACAGCTGCTCCCTATTTTTCTCATCTTAAACTCCCATTCTCTTCCACACTCTTGCTCCCTAAAGCATATGAGGAAAAGGTCAGCCTTCTCTTCCCTACATTTCCAATTGAATGGCTTGGATACCAGGGATAATTCCTTCAGTGCTTGGTAGAAGGGCACTCTAATAAGCATCCTCCCCTACCCCTCACCTCCAGCCAAATGCCAATTCTTACCAGAGTTAAATGGGGACCTGACAATCAGACACACAGAGAGGAAACCTGAAAAATAAACTCACCTGGGCCTCCTTTCTTCTTAAGATCAATTATTTTATCTTTTAAGCTACTGAAGATCAAGCCAGGCTACATCTTGCTCAGACTTTTAAAATGTGCTTATTTTATCTTGTTTTTTTTCTCTTAGCTTAATAAGTCATTCTGAATACATCTGAAATTTCTAGCTGTTCTTTTGAAGTTTTAGAAAGGCAAATGGATCTCATTAAGAGTCAGAATGAAAAGCACAGAGTTTTGACTAGCTCAACTATTACCAATATATACCAACAAATTACACACACAGGTACAATTCAACATAAAAATAGCAACACAGATTTTGCAGTAACAAAAACAATGAAGCTAATTTTGCTTGCTGGTTATAAATGCAAAAATGGTACATCAACTTCACATGAAATGCAATTTCCAAAAGCTGAAGTCCACATTGTGTTCATGGTTAACTTTGTGAAGATGATATTTTGTTTATTGCTTCACCATTGTAATAAATGGAGTGGTATGACCTCACTACAATTGAATAGTAGACATGAAGTAAACCGAAAGCAAATATTTAGGGCTAGCCTCCTTTGTGGTCATCCTCTGAGATGAAGGTGACCTGTTCCTTTTGTGAGGTTCTGATGAGTATGTAGGTAACTGTCAAGGCCTGGAAGATTCTGAAGCAATGGGCCCGGATAGCATAAATGATTGAGTTTTGGATACGGTGCTGACCTGGGATTTCCACTTGTATAAGCTCTCTGCCTTTGATATTCACTCACATTCAAAGGAATCTTTATTTGATTATGCCAGGTGCAGTAATCTTGGGTGAGCTTCACCCAAGATTCATGGTTCATATTATAAATTAAATCTTCAAAGAGACTTTGTGGCACATTCTTTGACTATTGCAAAACCCTACTTTAAACTCAAATTCTTTATCTAAGATTTACTTTGATTAATGAGTGGCAGGCTGGTTTAATAACATCAGTCCAACTAAGTTGTGAATTTTTCAACATGTGCGTGATTGAGACACTCAATATCTGTCCTAAATTTCATGAACAAATATTCCTAAGGATGGTTGGCTTCATAATGACAGTCACTCATTACCAACTAATCATTACACATGTGGAGTCTCATTCTTACAGTTTGTTGATTTTTAAAATCTTCAGTACAATATCAAATTCTTTTTACTTCTTTTTTTTTCTTAATCCAATATTTTGTTTCCTCTCTTATTTTTCTTTCTGACCCTGATATGACATCCCTCCAAAATCTTTTGAATTTGCCAGTCTTTCGATGTGATTAGTTAAGGTGATGCCTTGTTGATTTTCCTGATCACTCTGGTCCAAGGGACCCATGATCAATTCACTCTCACACCAACTTTTCTTTTGAAGATGTGTAATGGTTAGATTAATTAACAGTAGGTGCAAAACTTTTGCCTTCCCACAGCAACATGTAACGCTTTGGAAGTCTTATGGTATGCTGGTAGAGTCTCTACCTTTGAGCGAGGAGCCCTGGATTGATGTCCCATCTGCACCACAGGTGTGGAATAACATCCCAGAACATGTTGATTAGAAAATATAAAAAAAATTAGTTCTCCAAATCTAATCTAAATGTTTTTAAGAGAGTTTGAGATATTTCAAGGTTAGCCCACAATCTTCAGTCTGCATGGTGGCTCAGTGGTTAGCACCTCACAGCACCAGGGTCCCAGGTTCAATTCCACTCTTAAGCAACTGTTTGTGTGGATTCACCATGTTTTCCCTGTGTCTGTGTGAGTTTCCTCAGGTGCTCTGAGTTCCTCCCATAGTCCAAAGATATACAGGCGAGCTAGGTTAGATATGGTAAATGTGATGTTACAGGGATTGGGTTAGGATGATATTTGAAGGATTACTACAGACTTGATGGACTAAATGGCCTCTTTCCATACTGTAGAGTTTCTTCAATAACTCTAATGTAAAAGATACTAAGTTATGAAATGCAATTGATAAACATGTCAAATAAATACTTTAAATTTTATTTAATATTTTAGAAATTTCAGTTCCTGAAATGCTTTTAGGAAAATATTTTGAATGATCCTCTGCCCTCAACAATATATTGACAGCTAACATATTTTCATATTATAAACACCTTAATGTAAGATTTGGCTGCTTCAAATTCATGCTTAATGTTCCCATTATATAAAAAAAAAGTAAATGTGTACAGGAACAATCTACAACATAGAAGATTTTTAATCATATATAGATGCACAGTTAGAAGTATGGACACTAACTAACGTCTTTCCTTGAATCTGGCGTGTAAGACAAATTTCAGTTTCCATACAGTGATTAACTAACCACAAACAGGAATCAAAGAAGATTTACTTTTCAAATACCATATCAATTTGAATCATCAATTATAAAAATGAAAGTCACATAATTGGAAGTAAATGATCAAAACCTTTGCTGCTAAAATGAGACTCGCTCACTACCAGCATGCCATAAGGCCCCCCAAAAGGTTACATGAATATATTGACTAAGTTATAAATAGCAGCAATGAAAAGGTTAAACAGTTAAAATATGTTATGCACATAAACCTCTCACCCAAATCTGAGAGCAGCACAAAGCTGAATAAGAAATTGCACTTTTATTAATCAACAGGAATACAGCACTCCAGACTAGTCAGAACTAAAACTGAAACACAAACTTCCCATTTCCAGTTGAACAGAGATAGCCACTCTTGATCAGAAGCAACAGCGAACTAATGACTGACCTGGATATTTTCTACGCTGCAAGTGTTGACAGAAACACACGGCTGGTGAATAACCCCTTACAGTTTTCTCACCATGCTAGCTATATCTTGCACAATGCACCCTTTGTTACATGTTTAGAAATGAAACCTGCAGTAATTTGGCAACAGTTGAAATTCCTCTTGTCTCCTAATCAGTTCAATGAAAATCAGCAGTTTAGAAGAACCTGGGAAATCATTAATCGAGCACACCTGTTCAGAGGTATAATGTGGAGAAATTGAGCCAACGTTTAGTCCTTCAGCAGGTGAAATTCACCCAAGAATTACATATTTGAAAAGGCCGCAACATTCCCAGTGTTTAACTTAATATGATCTCAATGAAAGGTTATTGGAATCAGTTCCAGGCAGCGGGCTGTGGAGGAGGTCATAGCTACCAACAGTCTGTCCCATTTCCACGATTATGTTCATGCCCAAATTTCCTTGGACAGGGAGCACATAGACACATCAATGCTCCCGACGCCTTTACAGAGGGAGAGGTGGGCACCACAGGGGATACAGTGTTTCATTTCCCCCTCCAACTCCATTTTGATGTAGCTCCTTCCCACTTTCCCTACACCCCCCGCACAACTTTCACCGTCAATGGATCCCATTGCCCATTGTGAATGTTTCATTGGTTACTTTGGTGATTATTGGTGGTGCTTAGTGCTGAAATAGAAACAAAAAAGAAGTCACGGTGATTTGGTGGTGGGAAAGTTATTCAGTCGTATGTAATAACACTCCTGGATATAAAACAAAAAAAACCTACTTGATCCATACATAGGCAGTGAAAATCAGTTATTAAATCCCAATGTATGAAATTATCATCATTAAAAATATTTCCAAATCTAGCCACACCTTTGTAACCAAAGCACGAAATGAGTTCACACCATTGTATATTGTCTGATCAAGCATATCACCTATCTTTCACAAATAATTAGAGTGAAGATTAAATTTTTCAAGAAGATGGCAGTTCACAAGCCACAAATAAATATATGCAAATAAAAATTAAATGGATATCTATTCCTTTCATTTCCTTTCCTGGGGTCAGAACATTGTAATGTTATTTTTCCATATCTTGTTTGGTGCTTTTCATGAGTTGAGGCATCTCATCACAAGGTTCTGTCAAGAGAGCAAATGGCCAATGCTTTTTGATGTGTCTACTGGAATAACCAACTTATCAGTAATCATCAACATTGGATACGATCATCAAAGATAGGACTAAATATTTATATTTGTCAATTGTAGGAAAGCTATGAGAGCACAATGACTGTAGGGTATTCAATTCCATTCAGAATTCCTCAGCTAATGAATCAGACTATTCCTGCATGCAGTAAGACTTGGAAAATATCTAGAATTCAGATGATAATTCATAAGTGACTTTCATCATATATAAAGATCAGACAAGGGTCGTCTCTAACTAATGACACTCAAATGTCTCCCCAACGGCATTGATATTAGCAAGTCGCCCCAGGATCCGGGCAGATGTGGTTGGTCAGAAATTCAACTGAGCCAACAAAATAAATACTACACAAACAGCTCAGAGATTATGGGCAGAAATTTACCGAAATTCAGTGAAATGTCAATTTCAGGAATCTCTTTGTGAGCTCCTGCGAGCTTTCTCATGCAATTCTCCTCTGGATGTCCCACTCTATGCTCCATTGCTCTCTGATTACCTTGCTTTCAGCTGGGCTGGGAGTACTTGCTGCTGCTGTCATCTTCAGGGAATCACACAGCCAGCGCCATATTGAAATTCCAGCTGTATACCAAGTCTTGCAAGTCAGTAACTGTCATTCAAATGGGTGTTGCTGCATCACTTGAAAGAACATAGCTCAGAAGGGAAGTGGGCAATATAATTCACCATCAGTAAGCTGGAGGTCATGGTGGACAGTCATAGAGATATTCAGCATGGAACAGACCCTTCAGTTCAACTCGTCCATGCCGAACAGATATCCTAACCTAATCTAGTCCCATTTGCCAGCATTTGGTCAATATCTCTCTAAACCTTTCCTATACATATACCCTTCCAATGCCTTTTAAATGCTGCAATTGTACCAGCCTCCTCCACTTTCTCTGGCAGCTCATTCCATACACGCACCCCCTCTGTGTGAAAACTTTGCCCCTTAGGTCCCTTTTATATTTTTCCCCTCTAACCCTGAATCTATGTCCTCTAGTTCTGGACTCTCCCCCTCCAAAAAAAAGTCCTTGTCTATTTATCCTATCCATGCCCCTCATGATTTTATAACCCTCTATAAGGTCATCCCTCAGCCTCCGACGCTCCAGGGAAAACAACCCTAGCCTATTCAACCTCTAGGCAAAAGTGAGGACTGCAGATGCTGGAAATCAGAGTCTAGATTAGAGTGGTGCTGGAAAAGCACAGCAGGTCAGGCAGCATCTGAGGAGAAGGAAAATCCTCTTCCTATAACTCACATCCTCCAACCCTGGCAACATCCTTGTAAATCTTTTCTGAACGCTTTCAAGTTTCACAACATCTTTCCAATAGGAAGGAGACCAGAATTGCACACAATATTCCAAAAGTGGCCTAACCAATGTCCTGTACAGCATGACTTCCCAACTCCTAACTCAATGCTCTGACCAATAAAGGAAAGCATATCAAACACCTTCTTCACTATCCTATCTACCTGTGACTCTACTTTCAAGGAACAATGAACCTGCACTCCAAGGTCTCTTTGTTTAGCAATACTCCGTAGGACCTTACCATTAAGTGTATAAGTCCTGCTAAGGTTTGCTTTCCCAAAATGCAACACCTTGCTTTTATCTAACTTAAATTCAATCTACCACTCCTCAGCCCATTGGCCCATCTGATCAAGATCCCGTTGTACTCTGAGGTAACCTTCTTCGCTGTCCACTACACCTCCAATTTTGGTGTTATCTGCACACTTATTAACTATACCTCCTATGCTAACATCCATATCATTTATAAATGACGAAAAGTAGTGGACCCAGCACCGATCCTTGTGGCCCTCCACTGGCTGTTGGTGCTACATTCCCCTGAGATCCATCACCCCCTACATTTTCCAAGACAGCATATTTGTTTGAAATGGGGAAAGCCACAGAAGACTCCTGCACTACCTGCCTACCTCTCCTACCTTTCCTGGAGTTAACCCATCAATCTGACAGTATCTGTGGCTTTTCTCCCTTCCTATAACTTGCTGGAGACCAGTGCCATCCTCTTTCCTCAGGACTATTGGAAGAGAACACGGCAGCAGACTCTGTCAACCTGTTGCTACCTGAGTCAGTGAAGTGTCAATGATGTGGAGTAACATCCAGCATTGCAGGAAGAAGCTTAATGAGCTTCAGCACTTTTCCAACCAAATATTGCCAGTATTTCTCTGCTACCTCACACTCACTCTGTCTGTACCACCAAGGCTGATCATTCCTAACACTGCATGCAACATCTTCCTTCAATAGCTCTCACCCACCACATCACCACCACTCCCCCTCCCCCTCCCAAGACCACCATCCTTTGCCACCCTCTGGTCTTCCTACTTGGGGCATCTCACCAGGTTTTGCCAACCTGCATCAATACTAACGGTTGTGCCAGTTACTTTCATTGCACTCAGTACTCCCTCTGTTTCACTCCAAGAGAGAGTCCTCTCTCCAGCGGGAGAAGACCCAACCATTCATGTAGTGATGCTGAAACCTCCATGTTCCAGCAGCCAAGTAAGATTCATTGACAAGTGCTACACTGCTCTCCCATCGCCGTCACTGTCAATGTATTCTCAACGTGACAAAACCGATCACTCTTTCACAACTCTTTCCCTCTCTTCTTTCCTGCAGGCACCAACAGCACCCACATGGTCTCTGGCCTGAAGAGATCAGCCCCTCAGGGCATCATCTCCTTCCCTACCTCTGAGGATGAAGACCCAGATCCCTCTGAGGAAGCACCAACAAGACAGCCTCCTGCACCCTCTACCAGCTCAGATACTGACAACCTGCTGGGTACTTTAGCCAGTGAACAGTCAGGAGCACATTCTGATGAGCACATTACAGCCACATCTTCATAGCTAACAGAGGAAGAAATGACCCAGTTTGCTGGCTTCCATCTCATTGTTTTACTTAAGTTATATTAAAACAAGGGAAGGATTAAACAAAGCGAAATTTGCAGTTGGGATTACAGAGGGGATGCTGATCTTCTCATCATCAAAACATTTACCTTGGTTAGGCCACATTTGGAGTACTGTGTGCAGTTCTGGTCGCCTTACTTTAGGAAAGATGTGGAAGCTTTGGAAAGGGTGCAGAGAAGATTTACCAGGATGTTGCCTGGAATGGAGAATAGTTCGTACGAGGATAGGTTGAGAGTGCTAGACCTTTTCTCATTGGAACGGCGAAGGATGAGGGGTGACTTGATAGAGGTTTATAAGAGGATCAGAGGAATAGATAGAGTAGACAGTCAGAGACTTTTTCCCCGGGTACAACAGAGTGTTACAAGGGGACATAAATTTAAGGTGAAGGATGGAAGGTATAGGGGGGATGTCAGGTTCTTTACCCAGAGAGTGGTGGGGGCATGGAATGCGCTGCCTGTGGGAGTGGCAGAGTCAGAATCATTAGTGACCTTTCAGTGGCAATTGGATAGGTACATGGATGGGTGCTTAAGCTAGGACAAATGTTCGGCACAATTTCGTGGGCCGAAGGGCCTGTTCTGTGCTGTATTGTTCTATGTTCTATGTTCTACCCTCAATGAAAGATGGATTCACACAATGCAGCTCCATTGAACAAAGTTCAGAAAGCTATCCTGTCTGCACTGTTTGGGTTGACACTGCTATGCTGTAGGATACTGAATGTGCTGTTCTTTCTAAAGAATATCCTCACTTTCATACTTGGTACAATGCTGCAACTCTCAAAAGATCCTTAAGGTCCATCGTATATTCTGATTGTGTCTTCCAGTTGTCCAGAGGTAGGCATCATTGTCTGTCTGTACTGCACTGAAATGTATCCCCCAAACATGACCCACATTGGAGTGGACATTTAAGGCCCACATTGGCACCCGTGGGAGAAGGTGTTACATTGCAGATACATGGGACATCATGACATGATATTCTGACTGCCACCTCTGAACACCTCTCTCTCACCTGCACAGCTTTCTTTGGAGCATGAGTGATTGTGGCTCTCCTGCATTTTTGCCACACCCTGCATTTTTGCCACACACCTAATTGCTGGAAACTCCAGTGACAGTTACCCATTCCCAATCCCCCTGCACCCTTTTACACTATGGGATGAGCATCACCTTGTATGTGCTATCCACGTAGCTTTCATTCTCCCAGATGCTCCTCAGTGCCTCCAAACCTCACTCAAGCTCTGTAGCCCAGTGCTCAAGTCGGAGATACTGACAGCACCTCCTTCACATGTGTAGCTTATCGAGACAATCAGCATCCAAGAACTCCCACACGTTACAGGTGGAGTATACCTCTTGAAGGAGTTGACCTGCCAGCCCTTCAATTAACCCAAACATTACCCACTAAAAAAAACTAAATCTAATTCTCACTAACACAGACTAATAGTTAACTAGTAAGTATAGTAATTTCAACAGGTTATTTGAACAGATTAAGAAAATTAAAGAGTTATACTCACCCCTCAAACAGCCAATCAATTACCAGCTTGGCTGTGATATTATTCTGGGATCTCACACTCCCTCTCATCAGAAGCTAGTTCAGTGCCAACACACCCCTCTTGCAATGTCCTGGCTTCTCTCCTCATTAGTTTCTGTTAATGTTCTGTGTATTCACTTACGGCAAGTTGTTTGATCCCTGTCAGCTGCATACCCATCAATGCCTGACAGGATTTAGTTAAAATCAGTCTCCATTTTCTAGGCCCAAGGCGCTTCCCGTCTCAATTAGCCTTCTCCCAGTCTAACAATTTAGCTTTCTATTTCCCATTCCTGACCCCAGTCTCCCAAACCTAATGATCTAAACTGCCCACCACTGCTGAATCTCCTAGCTCTGATATTTTACGGCCAGCGTTCTGGCTAGTAGTTATAAGAATATAGAAATTGGAGTTGGCCATTCAGTCCTTGAACTTGTCGCATCATTCAATTATTTCATGGCTCATATTCTATTCGTTGATTCATAATCCCTTATTAGCTCTAGTTAATAGAAATCTATGAATCTCAGATTTAAAATTAATAATTGACCCGACATCTACTATCAATTGCAGATAGATCTCCAAACTCGAGCCAATCTTTGTAAGAAATTTCTTCCTCACTTCATTCCAGGCTGCCTGGCACTAATATTTACTCTGGGATGGCTATTCCTGGGGGAAAAAGGTTTTTCTGTATCTTTTTTATCAGCTCACCTTAACATGTTGAAAACAAATTAAATTACTACATTATCTAAATTTCAGGGAATATAACTTTAGCTGTTATCTCTCTTGCAGTGAGATGACAATTTTATTTTAAACGTTGAGTTTAACCCTGGCAACATCCTTGTAAATCTTTCCTGAACCCTTTCAAGTTTCACAACATCTTTCCGATAGGAAGGAGACCAGATTTGCACACAATATTCCAATAGTGGCCTAACCAATGTCCTGCACAGCCGCAATATGACCTCCCAACTCCTGTACTCATTACTCTGACCAATAAAAGGAAGCATACCAAACACCTTCTTCACTATCCTATCTACCTGTGACTCCACTTTCTCGGAGCTATGAACCTGCACTCCAAGGTCTCTATGTTCAACAACACTCCCTAGGACCTTACCATTAAGTGTATAAGTCCTGCTAAGATTTGCTTTCCCAAAATGCAGCACCTCATTTTTATCTAGATTAAACTCACTTGGTCTTCTATGTGGTAAAAAGCTATGAGCAGTGAAACTGCAAAGAGTCTTAACAGTCCCTGCATATTGATCATTAAAATGTCACAGACAGGTTAAGAAATATTATCAAAAGACTACTCAACTGTAATGTTGGCACATATAGTTAGACATATGGAATGCAATGGGGTAGAAGGCATGCTTCAGTTACTAAAAGCCCTGACTTGACAATAACGAGAGTACTGTAAAATGGAAACAAAATACTGTGAACACAGGAAATCTAAAACGAAAACAGAATGTGCGAGAGAAACTCAGCAGGCTTGGTAGTGTCTGTGGGAGGGAGGCACAGAGTGAATATTTTAAGTCCAACTGACTCTTTCAGAATTTGGATGGTGAGGTGTCCAAAACAAAAGATCACAAACTCAGGATAAGAGGTGGATCCTTTTGGAATACTGCATTCAATTCTGGTCTCCCTGTTCTAGGAAAGATGCTATTAAACTTGAAAGGGTTCAGAAAAGACTTACAAGGATGTTGCCAGGGTTGGAGGATTTGAGCTACAGGGAGAGGTTGAATAGGCTAGGGCTCTTTTCCCTTGAGTGTCGGAGGCTGAGGGGTGACTTATAGAGGTTTACAAAATTATGAGGGGCATGGATTGGATAAATAGACAAAGTCTTAGAAGAATTGCAACATTTAAAAGGCATCTGGATGGGTATATGTATAGGAAGGGTTTGGAGGGATATGGGCCAAGTGCTGGCAGGTGGGACTAGACTGGGTTGGGATATCTGGTCAGCATGGACGGGTTGGACTGAAGGGTCTGTTTCTGTGCTGTAATGTCTATGACTCTATGACCTGTATTTTCTTGTTCCAAAGTGGATGATTGTACACTTGCCAACAAGGAAATCCATTTAACACATTGTTTTTCATTTATTGCATCTAATAATATCAAACTGCAATATCTGTACTGCTTACTATATCTTTGGCAAAGTTGGATATGTGGCCCTTTGTCTTGTTATCTACATCCCACTGCAGCTGTGGGTCTGCAAAGGCTTGGTCCAGTGTCTGTTACTCAGGTTATCCAAAGCACTGGTTAAAGTACAATCTTGTGCTGGTCTGCTCCATCATATTCTGTTGTAGCTCTGGACCATATGAACATAGCAGGAGAGATCATCTGACAACTATGCAGCCATGTCAATGATGGACAACCTTTCCTGGACATATTGCTTCATGGAACAACAGAATTTCCTCATGGAGACAGTGGAGAAAGATTTCCATCTGCCTGTGGTTAGAGAAGATATTTACACGAACGTGTCCTGAGTTATCTTGTACTTCTTAACGAACTGATTTGTGTGAATTCCATGACAGCTGATGTAATGTGCATGAAGATTCGATAAAGATGAAAAGGTACTTTTGTTGCACACTCCAATAGAAGAATATGGGGAATAATAAGGTCAGGCAAGAGTAGGGCTTGGCTCAATCATTATATTTCAGAAAACCTCGATAAATTGAAACCATTTCACATGTTGGTCAAATAGGCAACATGTTACTCAGCAACTAAGAAAGCACTGGATTTTACAGACCTGAACCTGTAAGTCCTTCTGGAGGAAAAGGAGCTAAAGTGACACAAGCTGTCGGGTATTCATGTCGGCAATCTGATAGAAATCTGCTGTTCATTTCAGACTCAAGGTCCTGACATTACAAACTAACACGATATTTTCTAGAGTCTCCTTCTCAGGTCTGAATAAGAGCAGTCCCAATTAGGAATGGAGCAATGCAACATTCTAGAGTGGAGAATTTGACATATCTTTCTGACATATCCTTCTCTTTCTGACCACAATCTCTCGGAAAAATGCAATTCCTTTGCTTACTTTTTTTCCAATGATTTCCAATAAGCCAGGAATCTCTTTTTCTTGCTTGATCAAGGAAATGAAAGCTGGGAACATTAAGTCTGACTGGGATAGTTTACAAAAATAGTATCCAAGACACTGATAAGTAGATGCTATTCTATTTAAAGACTACTATATAGGCTGCATTTATGCTGTTACACTTGTGTCAATATGAAGTGGTTTTGGATGAACATCGACCTAAAAATGGCAATATAATTCACAAGATTACTGAGCACAGTAGTAAAATCCTCAGTTAAAAGATTCCTTTAGATGACTGCTTGAGCCTTTGATGCAGCTTTGAGTTCTGAAAGCATGCAGTACACATCCAGATTTTCACTTAAGATTTGCACTGTTTGAATGCAATTTCATATTTTAACAATTCCACGAAAAGAGAAGGATTTTGCATGTGAGCAAGGCCACAAAAGATCAATGAACCATTATTAAAACACTGGAGAATAATAAATATTAGAGAAATATCACTAAGTAGCACTCTGATCAAAAGGTTCAAATGACTGAATTCGGGGATAAGATTACATTCTTGAAACTGCTCCAGGGCGTTTACATCATGGGGTGATTTAATTCTGATTTGGAATTTGTGCCAACAGTAGTTCTTAATGAAAGTAAGAGAGCCAGTTTTTTTGTACATATTTTATGCATAATAAAATCTAAACAGAAAAATTGTTGCATGTGACAATTATAGCAAGAAATAATATGGGCAAATTAATTTTTAATGAAAAGTCATTAAAAGTAAAAATAAATCTTAACCTGTATTAAGAATGTGTGTTAGAAGTGGGAACATTTCTACTGTTTGACTGTTTTACCCATGGCATTGTTCTTAGATTCAGGATGTCAGGCCACTATTAGTAATCACTATATCTGTATGGCCTAGAGTCTTTCTTTACCTGCACAACATCTGGTTAATTTATAATAGCCCTAGGGATTAGATAGAAACTCCTTCTTCATTTTAGCTACTTGTTATTAACCATGGCTTCAGGTGTTCTTCCTTGACTTTAGAAGATGGTACAGTGAACATTGTACCAGATTGTGGTTTAGGCTATAAACTGGTAAGTGTAAGTATTAAACACTAAACAAATTAATGAGTAAAGGCAATGACACATTGGAGGTCTTCAGCATCACAGACCAAATGATCCTAATCTGAAGAAAGAAAGTAGTAAAGAGTCATGTCTGTTTTGTTAAACTGGTACAGGCACATGGACCAGGTACAGCTATTATCCTTTATGGAGCAGATTGCCATTTATTATTCACTGTCACTGTCCAATTCAATCTGTCTCTTTCTCAAGGCTTCATACACACTACATAAATGTTACACAGAGGTGGTAACCATGCCCTTGGCTGAAGAGTCTGGAGTGAATGTGCTAGCACTGGCCCTCGATGCCACAGCCAGATTTTATGGCCATCAAGCTATTAGTTGCTTGCTTCTACTCTTGTGATATACAATGTCTTGTCTTCAAGAACAGTCAGTCAAGGCGGTCAACAGCTCCCCTAAACTGAGTAGCATCACCAAAACCTGTGGCTAATATGGGAACTGCAGCCAGACCCTGAGTAGGAGTTTTGTTGGAGGCGAGAATTCAAGGTAAATGGAAGATCCTCAGAAGGGCCTGTCAGGCAGTCCCAGCATGGGATGAATGGGGATTGAGTGGGAGGCTGGGGTTAAGGTGCTGCCCTTGCTGCTCAGGGGGACACTATGGGTCACACGGTGCCCAAATAGAAGGCAAAGTCTGGCCGTCATCCCAACCACTGGAAAAATATCAGAGCGTAGTAAAGTATAGGCAATGTCCACTTCCAGAGTGATCATAAAATGTTAGCCATATGATGTTGACAGACATGTAGGATTGAAGCATGTATTCACTCTGCTGCTTGTCATGTGAATAAAATGTTTCCTCAATTGGATCCAGATCCTGAAGGTGATGCTCTTAAAGCTGAGCATTTAAATCTCTCCCTGGGCCTGATGATGATCAGACTTGGCAAGTTTGCTCCCACTTGTGGGAAAATGTATCCCTCTTTACCCTTATTGCTTGCAAAGGGGCTTCTGAACATCAAAGGATCTTGGAGCTTGCTTTCTGTTCATCTTCTAGTCTGCAACACTAAAACAGAATAATGACTCCACAAATCCGTAAAGAGTTAAGTTAGACTCTGGAGGTCTGCTGGGAATTATACCCAGAAAATGGGCAGCATGCCAGTTGGATGGGAAGCCCACTAATCAAGAGTTTTGGAAGCTTGAGGATTAAATGACCCTGGGCCTGAAAAATAAGATGGGGGATGCTGTTAGTTGTCAGCGCACTCTGGGTAAAAATCCACCCTGAAGCTTCTATTGAATGTGGGTGTTCACCAGAAGACTGGAGAAGGGCCAATGTTGTAGCCATTTTTAAAAAGGTCTAATCTAAGTAATTAGAGGCCAGTTAGCTCAACATCTGTGGGAGGGAAAATAAAACGTCTTTAATTAAAGATGAAATTACCACGTATCTAGATAAAGAGAAAATAGTTGGAAGTAACCATCACCGAGCGCACAAGGGCTGAACATCATGGACAAACCTTGTAGAATCTTCAGAATAATCAACAGATTAATTAGGAAAATGCAGTGGATGTATTTTACATAGGTTTTAAAGAAGCTTTTGACTGGGTATCTCGCAGCAAATTTTTCGAGGAGGTGAAGATTATCAGATTTTGGGAAAAAATAACAATGTAGATTCACAATTGATTAAAAAGAATACAAATTGAACTGGATGTTGTGGTTCTGTTCGCCGAGCTGGGAATTTGTGTTGCAGACGTTTCGTACCCTGTCTAGGTGACATCCTCAGTGCTTGGGAGCCTCCTGTGAAGCGCTTCTGTGATCTTTCCTCCTATAATAGGATAGCTGGTCATGTCGTTTCGTGGCTAGTTGGTGTTCATGGATGTGGATCGTTAGCATCCATGAACACCAACTAGCCACGAAACAACACGACCAGCTATCCTTAGTAACCACACACGCAGATGACAAGGAACATGAATTCAACTGGGACAATACTACTATTATAGGACAAGCCAAACAGAGAACAGCCAGGGAATTCCTAGAGGCATGGCACTCATCCACAGATTCAATCAATAAGCACATCGACCTGGACCCAATATACCGACCACTGCAGCGGACAGCTGGAACTGACAACCGGAAGCGGCAGATTCAAACCACTACAAATGCCAGAGGAAAGATCACAGAAGCGCTTCACAGGAGGCTCCCAAGCACTGAGGATGTCACCTAGACAGGGGACGAAACGTCTGCAACACAAATTCCCAGCTCGGCGAACAGAACCACAACAACGAGCACCCGAGCTACAAATCTTCTCACAGACTTTGAAATTGAACTGGAGTTAAGGCATTTATTTAGAGTGGTTGGAAGTGGGCTGTGGTGTCCAAAGGGTTTAATTTTAGGTTCACACGTTGCCACTGTGTTTATCGATGGCTTGGATATAGGCCTAGAGGGAGTGTGTCAAATTTTACAGCTAATCACAAAATTGGAAGATAACTAAATTGTCAACAAACCAAAGAAAACTGAAAATGGATATCAATAAGATGAGGAATGGCTTAAATTCAGATGGAATTCAATGCTTTAAGTATATTTTGTAAAATTAAAATTGCAGTAGTAATTATAATCCAGCTGAAAATAGACTCAATGTTGTGAAAAAGCAAAGATGGCACAAGACAGTACCACAATGATGAAGGTACACAAAGAGACAGATGCATTTCTGGATTTTCAGTTGTAAATTTTAAATTTGATTCTGATTTTCTTTTGTTAAACAAAGGTATTAAGGGATATGGGCTATAGACAGGAATACGGAGTTAGGTCATAGGTCAGCCATGATCTCATTGAATGGTGCAACAAGCTTGGGAGCTGAATGGCCTACTCCTGCAGGTTAGTTGGATTGGCCATGCTAAATTGCCCATAGTGTCCAGAGATACGCTGGCTAAGTGGATTAGCTGTGTGAAATGCCAAGTTACAGGGATAGGGTAGGGTAGTGGTTCTGGGTGGGATGTTCTTCAGTGGGCTGGTGTGGACTCGATGGACTGAATGACCTGTTTCCATGCTGGAGGGATTCTACGATATTGGTAGCAAGCGTGCAAATTTGATTTGGAGGGTAAAACTCAGGTGGGACTCATTCTTGGTACAAAATAAAACATTGAGGACCCATCACCTTGCCCCCAGAACATTAGTATAGGAATTCTTCCTATTTCTTGATCAATATTTTCTCAAAGCTCTGAAGCAGGTGGAGACTTAAACCAAGTCCTGCTGGTTTTGAGATAAAGACACTCCCACTGTGCCACAAAGGCCCTCATTCTGCTGGGCCTTTTCTTCATTAGTACTATTATTGAATGTCTATTATGGTCTGGCAGGCATGCCTGAAAGAGATATTGTGTAAGCAACCAGTTTGGGAAGAAGGTTATCACACACCTCTAAAGCAGGTGGAATTTGAATCCAGGCTTAGAAGTAAGGACATTGTTACTGTGCAACAAGAGTGCAAAGCTCTTCGGGATAGATATTGCCAGTCAACCTGTTTAGATATGTTATTACGCACTTCTGGGGCAGATAGGATTATGAACCTGAGCATCCTGGCTCAGAGGTATGGTCACTAGCACAGCACAACAACAACGCTTAAGCTCTTCCAGTAGCCTCTCAGCCCAACTATTTTCAGCTGCTTCATTAATGGTTTTCAATCAGTTTTAACATCAGCACTGGTATTATTTACTGATAAGTGCCATAGGGTTCAGTTGCATTTTAAATAATGCAGCGTAGTTTGTCTCTTTCTAAGTTGCCAGCACCTTCCTAATCCAAAATTCTTCTACCTTCTCCCAGTGGTACTTTACAATTTATATACACAGCTTAAAGATGAATATACAAAACTAAGGCTTTTGGGATCATATTGGTGCGGATTTCAGTCAGTTAGTCTTAAATCTTTACAATAGGCTGCCCAGGGAGATGGTGCCTGTAGTTTGCATTAATTCATTCAAATTTAAAAGAACACATTGTGTTCAGAAAATAATTTTGTGGATGCAATGTGTGAGTAATTTGAGACTGTTATCTGGTAAATGTAACAGATTTGAGAGAAAACTTTGAACTGAGGGTCCTCAAAACTTTCTGCAACTGAGAGGTTTCTCTCCCCCTGCCTGGATCTATTACAGCTTAATTGATGGATATGGAACATCATGACAAATCAACTAACATTATTGTCTCATTAGGGGCTCTTGTGGTGCAGTGGTAGTGTCCCTACCTCTGAATCAGCAGAGCTGGGTTCTAGTCTCACCTATTCCAGAGATGTCTTATTACATCCTGAATAGGTTGATTGAAAATAGCTGTTATTATATCATTTTACTGTCCAAATAGTAGAAGCAGAACTAGATCAATTTGGGCTGTTTATCTCAAGCAATTCCCATGTTCCGGGTTATGGTGTCTTTATTCTAACACTGAATTTCATTGATAAGATGAGCAAAATAAAAAGTTTCATTAGACCCCCACCTTTCTCTTTCTAGAAGAGATACCGAAATTCCTCAACTTTTCAGTTGTGTCTAGTTGTCATAGTCATACTATATAACAATTATAATTAACTTGCATTTCTCCTTGACTATCTCTATTTCTTTATTCAATGTTTTAAGCTTTTTTTTTCTTTCCTTGGCTCCATTGGATCATCAGAATCCAGGCGTGATAATAAAAACTGCTAGAATCTAACTTCAGTGAATATACCCTCACATTGTATCAACTCAGTTGCAGGGTATTGTGGCAGTGAGCTGGACAGTCATTAGTTAATGTAAATGAGGTTGAACAAGCTAGCTGACTACAGACATACTCAAATTTCATTGCCAACAGCACACTAAACACTATTACCCTCAAAATTCGGAAATAGTCTCTAACCAAGATTTTGTGACCTGATATAAATTTCAACTATATTTGTGCATTTCTAAATTTGTTTACTGGCAGAAATAGCCAATATGAGACTATCAGAAATGTAATACATGTAAAAACCTCACACTGAGCAGAATGCATTAAGGTTTGTCTAAGTCATTAGGTCTCTTAATCATGTAAATACTTTCAGTTTAAAAGGCCATGATATAGGTTTGATCTAACCCAAGACCCTGGACTCGTCGGTCCTCCAAATGTTGCCTTGTAGACATATTATAAGAGACATTTTGTAAAGATGGACCTTTATCTGGACCTTACATCAAAGGCTAATACTACACTCTAATGTCAATTAAATAGCACTTGGAAGCACAGAAGTCGATTGTAACACTCTATGGTGAGTGAGCACAAATAGATAGGTTTGAGGTTTATGCTTGCCAAGCAATCACTGGGAACCACTGGGCATTGTCGGAAAAGTGAGCTCTTCTTTTTCAAGTGACAGCAAATTAGTGAGAAGAAAGTCAGCTGCTTGCTTTAGTAGGTTAGAATGTAAAATTAAATGCATCATTTAATATTTTATTTCCGGAGGTGCGTTTAAAAAAAACACCATGACTTGATTATATCCTATTAGTGAAGAACTTAATCCAAGAAGATACATTTCAGAAATTGTTCATGCTGCTGCCATTCTGTTGTGTCCATTATTTTGCCCAGTGCTTTAATGGTAGTTGAGAGCCCCTGTAATTATAGTTTAATTGTATAATAGAGGAACAGTATCAGTGTAGCACAGAGGAAAGGAATGTAAGGCAGCATTTAAGGAGGTATTGTCCTGTAAAATATTACTCCACTCAGGCCACCTGAATCATATCTATTTCTGCTATTACCATTATAATCACCTGCCCACACACTCCAATCTTGACCATGAAAGACTTGATCACAATTAACTTGCTACAGGGCCATTTCAAGAATCAGTTGGAAGTCTGTGCAGTGTTAGCCAAGGGCCTTCTCGAGATCATTGATCAAGTCACTGACAGACATTTTAGGAGATCTGGGATGTTCGTCTGGTTTAGCTTGATACCAAGTTAACTAGATTCCATTCCCTACAGTGCAGAAACAGGCCCTTCGGCCCAACAAGTCCACACTGAACGTCCGAAGAGTAACCCACCCAGACCCATTCCCCTACCAATGCATCTGTCACTATGGGCAATTTAGCCTGGCCAATTCACCTGACGTGCAGATCTTTGGACTGTGGGAGGAAACCAGTGCACCCGGAGGAAACCCACGCAGACACAGGTTAAGGCCATTTGTTTTACCATGTTGCTGGGTTCTCCAAAGTGAAGGATCCAAGAGATGGCAATAATATTCTCATTATCATCCCCAACTGTTAACCAACTCAACTTCCTCTACAGAAAGGAGCCCTGTTCCTTGAACATTCGTATTATTGTAAAGTATACTTTAGACACAAACTATGCTTAGCAAAGCATACTAAAGAGAATCTTTCATATCAGTACAAGATTGCTGAAAGTTGAGACAGTGGAATTTTGTATTTCTTGAGATCTTCAAGCAAGTTAGCTACAGCTTGTGAGTGACAAGGCATCTATTTTTTGCTGCCATCAACAGTGATTCCACAAGCAGTACAAAAACAACACGGAGAAGCAGTACAACTTCTCAAAGAGTGACCAATGAGCTGAACATTCTGATTTTCAATGGGTAATCAATCAGCCTTAGTTTTTGGGCTTTGCAATATCCTTCAGGTGGCGATCCACACATTATTTGTAGCTTGCTCTTTCCTGCTTATTACCTTTTAAAAAACCTGGATGAGTATATTCCTGGAACATGGTCCAATGGACCATGGTCCAGAGCAACATGGGGTATTGCATGAGGAGAATCATCATTTGAAGAAGTCTGCTCTGGCAGTCGCGAGTCATATCAGGACTCATTTAAACGTTCTTAATCTAATAATATACTTTATAATCTAATAATATAATATCATCTACCATTTTTAACTCTGTTAATATTTCTTCTCCTGTACCTTCAAATGAATGAGAAATGTTTAAATTATTCTCCTTTTCATTTTGTCATATCATATCCACTTTCTTTGCTTCTATATGATGAGGCTAATTTAATCCATCTGACTGATTAAGTTAAGACAAAATAAGGCACTTTCTCTGACTGAAACTAGTCTTACAAAAAGCAAAGCAGTGCATAACTGAATGTTCTCCTTTGTAATTATCTGTGAAGGGACCTTAAGACACTAACTATTTTGCCACACCTATCTTCTGTGCTTATCTCTTTTGGGGTTTTCCCTCCATGTAAGATGAGGGCTGGACACTTCACTTTTGCTGCTGTCCTAAGAAATGTAAAGTTCATCCAGGTCATTCATAGCCATTACCATTCAACTGGGTTCTGGATCTGTGTCTCCATAGCAGTGGTCTGGCTGCAATCATGACAGCTATGAGATCCTGAAAATTATCAGGGAAACAAAAGCCAGCATTTGTAAGCAGCAGAGAACCATGGTGCTGGTAGGATGCAGTTAACCTGATGGGACATGACATGTTAGCTTTCTAAGGCAAGATGAAAATAAAATTGGATATTGAGTTGGATTGAGCAGATCAAGCTTTCCATAGGAACCTATTTGTTATGCATTAGCATGTCAAGCCCAATCAATAAAACACCATTTCACCAGATTAAATAGTTCCCTAGCAATTAACACTGCAGTGATTGAGGACCTCAGATTCACAATTGGTAAAAGGTGGTGTGAAGCCGGTGGGGTAGTGTTCCTATTGGATTTGGACCATGCAGGAACTTCTTTTGTTTCATGGGAAGCTTTGTTAGACTCTTGGAGAGAACGTAATAACACACTGAGATTGAGTGGTGACAGTGTAAGGGAATCGAGAAATGGCTGGCTGAGGGAGGGATGATAGGTTGTGGTGGATCTGCAAGGGCTTGTGGGAAAGAGGGAAGAAGCTGCATTACAGCGGGAAGGTCAAAATCTACATTCTAGACGTGAAGCAAGATTGTGGATCGATCCAAAGATAGGAGATTAGAAGATTCTAGCAGCATCTACAGTTTCAATGTGTCCATTCACACTGTCAGTTCAATGCTGCTGAATACCAGGGAATGCATCCCTTTCTGGGTGCTACATATTTAAAACTTAAAGCCATAAGGCCATAAGATATAAGAGCGGAAGTAGGTCATTTGGGCCTGTCTGTTCCAATATTCAATGAGATAATGGATAATCTGGTAAAGGGAAGGCAATGGCCGAGTGGTATTATTGCTGGATTATTGTCCCAGATAACATTCTGGGTACCTGGGTTTGAATCCCCATGACACATGGTTGAATTTGAATTCAATACTTTTTTTAAAAATCTGAGATTAAGAGTCTAATGATGACCATGAAACCATTGTTGTTTGTTGGAAAAACCCATCTGGTTCACTAATGTCCTTTAGGGGAGGAAACTGCCAACCCTAGCTGGTCTGGCCTACATGTGACTCCAGACTCACAGCAAAGTGGTTGACTTTTAACTGCCGTCTAGGCAATTAGGGATGGGTAATAAATGCTGGTCTAGTCAGCGATGCTCTCATCCTGTCAATGAATAAAGAAGTCCTCAACACCACTTTGCTGCCTTTCCCCATAACCCTTGACCCTCTTTCTGATTAAAAATCTATCCAACTCAGCCTTGAATATACTTAACAACCCAGCCCCAACAGCTGTCTGTGGTAAAGCATTCTACAGATTGACTTCCCTGAGAGAAAAAGGTTTTTCCTCATCTCTGTCTTAAGCTCGCAACTCTTTATTCTGAAATTGTGTTGTCTCGTCCTAGACTCTCCCACAAGGAGAAGGAACCTTTCCACATCTAAGCTCCCTTAGAATCTTGTTTATTTTGATAAGGCTTGAGTTGGAAAGTTTGTGAATACTTGGATTGATTTTGTAAAGAGGTCAATGAAAAAGTAGTGGAACATTATTTTTTGAAAAGGCATATCTCAGTAGTCACGTGTCATGTAATAACAGCTTTTTACTGGCTGTGATATTTCAGTTTCTGCTTTAGATATTGTTTGAAATAATAGGGGAGAAGCCAGCTGAAGAAAAAATGTTTTGCAACTGGGTTCTCTTTCTTTCTTTCTGGTAAAAAAATCCTTGTGTTGTGGATCTAGCGTAGTAGATGGAGCTGCTCTTGCATGAGAAGCCTCTGGAAGGGTTTGTTAATACTGGCTGAATGATTGCATCTGCCAAGGGTCTCATGGACAACTGCATGTATTCATCAACATCTGTTTTCGTGTGAGAAAGTCAGACTGATAGTCATCTGAGAATTTCAACCATTATCCTTTTTGCCTTCAAGAGCTAAGACATATTGGCCAAACATGTTTTAAAAAGTGAACCTTTGCAGTGAGCAATCTGCTTTTGTTTTATTTTAGCATGTGTGTGTGCGCACACATCTGGGAGGATAAACATTTACATTTTCATCTGACTAAGTGTGTTAATTAGATTTGCAATCTCATTGAATACATGTTCTTATAGTAATAATTCTTTAGATATTGTTTTGTGTTTACTGTATAAAACTGTATACTGAATTTATGATGTGACGCATGGAGTAGTGGGACTGGAGACAATAGTACATTGCTCCCACTGAACTTTAACCCCTTGCTTATTAGGAATGAACTACAGTCTTTAAAATATTAAAATATTCTGCTTCGATTGCCTTTTGGTGAAGAGAGTTCCAAAGACCAGAAAGAGGAAGAGTTAAAATAAGTGATTCGGATTAATTTGGACAGAAAACTAAAAGACAGTAATAGAAACTACATTTTCTCAAACCAAAGTACATGTATGGAATGAGCTGCCAGAGGAAGTGGTGGAGGCTGGTACCATTACAACATTTAAAAGGCATCTGGATGGGTATATGGATAACAAGGATTTAGAGAGATATGGGCCAAATGCTGGCAAATGGGACTAGATTAGTTTAGGATATCTGGTCAGCATGGACGAGTTGAACCGAAGGGTCTGTTTCCATGCTGTACATCTCTATGACTGTATGACTCTAATGACCAATGATCAGTCTATTTACAGCACACAACTATAACTTTAATGCCTTTATAGCTATAACCTCAGTGGTGGGCAAGTTGTTGGATGGAAGCCTGAGGGACAGGATGTACATGTATTTGGAAAGGCAAGGACTAATTAGGGATAGTCAACATGGCCTTGTGCATGGGAAATCATGTCTCACAAACTTGATTGAGTTTTTTGAAGAAGTAACAAAGAGGAATGATGAGGGTAGAGCAGTAGGTGTGATCTATATGGACTTCAATAAGGCATTCGACAAGGTTCCCCATGGGAGACTGATTAGTAAGGTTAGGTCTCATGCAATACAGGGAGAACTAGCCTCTGGATTAGTGGGGCTGGAAAAGCACAGCAGTTCAGGCAGCATCCGAGGAGCAATAAAATCAACGTTTCGGGCAAAAGCCCTTCATCAGGAATAGAGGCAGAGTGCCTGAAGGGTGGAGAGATAGCTTTTACCTAGGGAGAACTAGCCATTTAGATACAGAACTGGCTCAAAGGTAGAAGAGAGAGGGTAGTGGTGGAGGATTGTTTTTCAGACTGGAGGCCTGTGGGCAGTGGAGTGCCACAAGGATCGGTGCTGGGTCCTCCACTTTTTGTCATTTATATAAATGATTTGAATGTGAGCATAAGAGGTATAGTTAATGAGTTTGCAGATGACACCAAAATTGGAGGTGTCGTGGACAGCAAAGAGAGTTACCTCAGATTACAACAGGATCTTGACCAGATGGGCCAATGGGCTGAGAACTGGCAGATGGAGTTTAATTCAGATAAATGCGAGGTGCTGCATTTTGGGAAAGCAAATCTTAGCAGGACGTATACACTTAATGGTAAGGTCCTAGGGAGAGTTGCTAAACAAAGGGTCCTTAGAGTGCAGGTTCATAGCTCCTTGAAAGTAGAGTCTCAGGTAGATAGGATAGTGAAGAAGGTGTTTGGTATGCTTTCCTTTATTGGTACAGGACATTGGTTAGGCCACTGTTGGAATATTGTGTGCAATTCTGGTCTCCTTCCTATCGGAAAGATGTTGTGAAACTCGAAAGGGTTCAGGAAAGATTTACAAGGATGTTGCCAGGGTTAGAGCATTTGAGCTATAGGGAGAGGCTGAACTCTGGACCGAAGGGTCTGTTTCCTTGCTGTACATCTCTATGACTCTATGACTCTAAATGTACAGATTCTTGCAGAGATATTATAATTAGTGTAGTATTGCAATATGACATACAGTTCTGGTCACCACACTACCAGAAGAATGTGAAAGTGTTGGAGAGGGTACAGAGAAGGTTTACCAGGATGTTGCCTGGTATGGGGGATAATAGCTATGAAGAAAGGTTGGATAGACTGGGTTTGTTTTCACTGGAATGCAGGAGGTTGAGTGGAGACCTGATAACATTCTGTAAGATTGTGAATAGCATAGATAGAGTGCAAAGTATGAGGCTTTTTCGAAGGGTGGAGGGATCAATTACTAGGGTACACAAGTTCAGGGTGTGAGGGGAGATCTTTAAAAGAGATGTGGGAGGCAAACCTTTCATACAAACGGTGGCGAGTGCCTGGAATGCGCTGCCAAAGGAAGTGGAGAAGCAGACACAATAGCAGCATTCAAGAAGCACCTGAATGAATACATGAATAGGAATGGAATAGAGAGATACTGATCCTGTAAGTGAAGACAGTTTTAGTATGGAAGGGCAAAATGTGTCAGCACAGGCTTGGAGGGCCAAAGGCCTACTACTGTGCTGTATTGTTTATGTTCGTTATTCTTTGTTCATTGCAGTATACAGTGTTTTTTAAACTCGGTAAACCTTTGGAATGAAAAACATTTTCTTGTTATCTTCCTTTTTAAATTGAGATCACAATTTTTTTTCTTCATCTTACAACTCCAATAATTCAACTGTGGTTCCCCTTCCATTTTCACAGCCAATTCCAGTGGCTCTGCCCCCATTTAATATAGTCAATCCCTGGGTCATCTATTAATACAGAAAGGGCTGGAAGCTTTTCCCTGTTAAACAGTCAACCTCTGAGATTCCTGGCTCTTTAATACAGCTAATCCCCAAGATATCTACCCCATTAAGCAAATAGGGAAAGAAATGTGTGAGTAGCATAATCCACTAAAAGACAAGTCCAAGATTTGTTGCTGTTGGTAACTTGCGATGTCTGGAAACTGTTGGGTTTGGTGATTGAAACTTTTGCAAGTGGTCCTGTAATACAAGAAAATAATCCAAGGTCCAGAATTTAAGTTAACTGGCAGATCTCTCCCACTCTGGGCTCCTGGGAAACAAAGCAAAGGAACACGACAAGTTTGCTCCACACTAACATAATTTTATTTGGACATGAAGACTATCATGCTTTATATATTAAAGCAATGAACGTGGAATGGAAACCATGCGTCTTAGAGTCCAGATAGTTGATCCACTATTAATCAGTTAATAGATGAATAGAAAAAAAAAGCACAGAGTCCCTGAGTTCAAACCAATGGCAGAAGTCAATTTGAAAGTAACATTCAAAAAAAGATTCAGTAAAACTCTTGAAGGAAAACAATTTTGCAGGGCCACTGGGGAAGATCAGCATGAGTTGAATTAATTGACTAGATTTTTCAAAGTCAAGGCACAGGCACAATGGACCTGAATGCCCCTCCACCCACACCCCACTATGCCAAATCATTCTAGGACATAAAGAGACCACAAATTTATTTACATATAAGGCAAACACCTATAGAATGAATGTCTTTTTGATATATATTTTACGAAGATAACCAGAAAGGTGTCTAAATTTTAAACTCACTTCAGTGTGACAGCATGTAGCATACCTCTGAGAGTTGCATTTTGTAAAGTTCTGCAATGATCAACATGATTTTTAATCTTTGATGTTTGTGTTTCTGCAATTTAGAGTGTGGCAGAGGATATCTTGACAAAAGTAATTCTTTTTGTCCAGGAAGTGGCAATGTACCACTGGGAGGACAAAGCCCATTATATTTGACCATTTCAGATAGGCCACTACACTTATTAACTGATAAAGCTCAAAGACATAAACAGCCTGATGGCCTATTCTGGACAAGTATGAACATGATAGCATTGATATGCCTGAATGCTGAGGTCTACGAATGGCTCACTTCCTTTCTGCAGAACACTTACTAACCCAGTCATCAGGGTAGTGAAAGGTTGATATTTTATTTGTTCATAATTGATTTTCTAATTTTTTGATGGCACTTCCAGGGTTTGGATAATGGTTACTCTTAAATTGCTTTCTTACCTTATCGTCATGCGATAATTTTCCTTGGCTTTGCAATTCTTTTTGCAATGTTTACTCCTACTCAGTAATGACTTCCAGTTTGCAATATTACTTTAATTGCCAAGTTAAGCCAATTTTCTCTTCTCATGTAACACTCTGGCGTCTGAAGTGTCCCAAGGATCTAGGTATTGACTCCTTTGATTTCTCATGCCACCCTGCAAGAAATGCATGTCAGATTCCACATTTATTCTGATGGTACCCAGTTCCAATACAACACCTTCTCTCTAAACACTTCAAACTTAGCATAACTGTCCAGCATCTAATACCGAAGGAGCAATACATTCATTCTATTAAATATTAAGAAGATTGAATTCACAGTCTTCGGTTTCTGCCACAAATTTTGGTTCCCTAGCTACCAACACTATCTTCCATCAGAATCTAAGATTAAATCAGACCATTTGCAACCTTGCAGCCTTAACCCTGAGCTGAGTTTCTGATCCCATATTCTCTCAATTACCAAAAATGCCTACCATTGCCTTATTTCCAGTTATAATCTGAACAGCTGCTAAAACCTTCATCCATGCATTGGTTACCTCTAGCTTGGACTTTTCAGTGTTCCCTTGGCCAGCTTCCAAACATTCCCCCTTCAGACTTGCTATTTGAATTCTAAATTCTCATGACGTGCCATTCAAATTGTCCTTATTATCTACATTGGCCCTCAGTCTGGAGGCATCTCACGTTTTAAGTTGTTATAACCAGGAGAAGAGGGGCGTCTTGGCTCCCCTCTTCGTATCCCCTTCAGCTCATCTCAACAATTACTTCTAATTCTTTACAGCATGCAGCTAATTCAGGCTTCAATTCAAACAAGAGGATGAACTTTCTACTCCTTGGTGTGGTATCAGGAACAACAAGAAAGTACAAAGAATGATAAAGTTATTCTGATTGTTCCCCGCAAACTGCACATGGTGATTTCACAATCTCATAATTTTTTTATGGATAGTGACTACTTTATTTCCATGTATTTGCAGCTCATTAAAACCCCAATTTGCCTTATTTTACACCACTTGAAATATGGTCTTTAGTTGCTTGTTGCAGTAACGGCTTTACTATTTGAAATCTTCTCATGCAATTCTTTTGTATTGACCATCGGAAATTTGTATTAACATTTATAAAGTCTCTACAGAGATCATACCAGTCAATGGCAGGTGGGCGAGACAGGATGAAACAGAACTTCAGTTATCTTTTTATCTAGTTACATAATGCACTTCGTTTTTCTAATTTATCCTTTATTACTACAGTCCCAAAACATAACCATCTTAAAAAGCCATGTACTTGGATCACTTATATACCTCTCCCTCCCTGAGAAACTTGGCAAATTGCTGACATGTGAATCGGAGTGAGTAGCTGGCAGCTATGGTTTTTCTCAGTGCTTGCCCTAGCTATCACCCAACTGCTTCTTCACAACAGTGCCCCTGCATTTTCCATGGCCACCATCCTCCATGACCCTTCATCCACTCAGTTTGGCATCAGCAAACCACCAGCTTCACCACATCATTATATCTGCTCTTGGACCAACTCACACAATGCATCAGCATTCCAATACTGTATTTTGGAGTTCAGGGACAGCAGTGACATTTGCTAAAGATTTAATGGTGGCCCATGTTATTTTACTGAAGAGAAGGCGCACCTACAAACATTGGCAGAAGCATCTGTGCTAGTAGGGAATAGGCTGTTGATTTCCATAGTTTGGGGAAAATATTAAGAATGTCACGTTCGGAAATGGTTATGCTTTAACTATCTACCTAATTTCAAGGTAGAATATGCATCTAAAGGATAATTAATCAGTATTTTACCTGCATACACAGCCCATGTGATTCATGTTGTCATGGAGATAGCCTTGAGAAGGGAAGGGTACCTAGAAAACCAATTGTCAAATGGGATTACAAGGTTCTCCTTTTAAGGAATCCCTGAAATTCACAGAGGCACATATGACAATAAATTTAAATCTAGAGAGGTCAGCCTTCCAGAATCTGAGGGAAAGAAGGAGACAAGAGAAGACAGCAACTAGAAACAGCAAATCTCAAAAATTCACAATGCATTGAAGTGAGGCTCAGATTGATGAGCTTAAATTCAAAATGATTTTTCTCGTTTAAGTTGAAAGGAGAATCTCCATTGTATCACTCACCATTAATGATAGTTCTGGTATCGAATGTCACCAGGCTGGGAGAGAGTGAAGTAGATCCTTGGGTGCGAAGAATCCCTTTGGGTGGGTTCCAGGAGAATACTGTTTGCTAAAGAAAGTGTAAAGTGCACCAGGGTGTAGAATTGTTGGTTGAGGTAAAAGTTGAAAGGGAAAGCTCTTCTCTTTAAAACATAAATTGCCTAGAAGATAATCTTGTCAATATGGTCTTTAGTTGCTTGTTACAGTAACAGCTTTACTATTTGAAATCTCTCATGCAATTCTTTTGTATTGACCATCGGAAATTTGTATTTACTTTTATAAATTAATAGTCTCTGCAGAGATCATACCAGTCAATGGCAGGTGGGGGGAGACAGGGTGAAACAGAACTTCTCTTTTTATGTAGTCACATAATGCACTTCAGTTTTCTAATTTATCCTTTATAACTACAGTCCCAAAACATAACCACCTTAAAAAGCCATGTACTTGGATTACTTATACAATTCAACACAAATTAGCAATATAGTAACATCTCCTGTGCTGACATTTATATGTGATGTGACTCCAGAATTGAGGTCAGTGTGACTTTGATGGACAAAGCACATACTTGTGACACTCACACAGCATTTCTGCTGAACGAGAGCCTTATCATGTATATTTTCAATAGCATTCAGTTAGAAGATTGGTACAATTGAGGTACTTTGGATCTGTTTGACTCATATGTTTTCTGTCTTCAAAGGGCACCCTTTCATTTTGTCCTTATTAAGCTGACAGATCATCAATGAAACTTTTACACTGTAATAATGAATTTCCCTTTGCGGTATTCACTGCTGTGAGTACTATGAATTATCTGAGAGCACTAATGCAAGGTTTCTCCTGGTGTTGAGAACTCATATTTTGGTTCCATTCCATACTTTGACATGTAAATGCATGCACACAAGTATATAACTGCTTAATAAAATTTCACAAAGCTGTTTTTTAGAGTCCTTAATAAAGGTTTTTGTGCATTAATTCTTGTCACATTGTAGAGTGGGAGCTAAAATACAAATGGACAAAATGATTTTGGTTCATTTAATCAGGTTTCATTTCTTCCATTCTTCTTTGACATAGCAGTTGAAAAGCAAAACCGAAAGTCAATGTCCAAATTCCACATCCACTCTATGCCTCTAAGGAAGCAGAAGCTTATCATCTCCGGAAGGATCTATTATGTCCCATAGTTTGGATAGATTCTGCACTTTTTGTTTATGTATTAAGAGGTCACAGCACCAATATAGATTACTGATGCAGTTCCAGTGACTTATATTTTCATGACCCTTTTTAAATACCTCAGCATCAAATGTCAGACCGCAATTTGTCACAAATAGGCATTTGCTGTATTGTGTAGCAATTTAAGTCAAGTTAATTGCAGATGTACCACCTTGAGTGGTGCAAATGGTGTTGTGGTTTCATTTTTGCTTGAACTTCATTTCAAACTTTGCTCCAATTTGAGATTTTAATTCTTTTCCAGGTTTTTCACAAGAAAACATTTTAGCCAAATCACTATTATCATGTCGCTCCAACACTTTGACAGAGTTCCATCCCTGTATGTGATGTGTCAGGGTCAGAAATGCTTTGTGAATTGGCCTCTGAATGATTCTTCAGTGGTGAGTATTGCCATGATGCGTGTGGGGCTTGCTGACATCAGTAATCAATAGTACCTATTTCTCTCGAAGACTTCAAGTCATCAGCATGAATTTCTCGTCATTGGCACCATTTACAAACAGTGTTGGTCACTGCTGTTCACTGGGTTGTGGTGAGTAGCAATCAGTAATGCCATGCTGTGTGGGTTCTTTCAAGCTTGAAGTGGTTGAGTGTGAATGAGGATATCATGCTTTCTGGTCCAACAGACTTGTTGAGTCAGTGAAATGAAGTTTATTGCATTACTGAAATTGTGTATTACAAGAGATTGTTAGGACCACACTAGCCCTAGGTCTCTTTTGTATAAGCGTTTTCTTTACTCTAACCAGGACCCCATTCTTTCAACATCGTGGGTGGTGCTTCCTAAACTCAGTCAAGTAGGAACTCCTTCACACTGAAAGGCACTAAGTGCAAATGAAATATACATCTAATGTTGTCTGATGCTGTTCATACCAGTGACCAAATATGTTCCACGCTTTTTATCATGGGTCAACACTTTGTTGTAAATGACAGGGATGCAGTACAAGTACAATTTGAAAATCATAATCCCAGAGATTGTCTCAGGATGTCAAGATCACTCGGACTGTTTGAAATGTTCAAAGTGCTGGCTGTGGAACAGCTGGATTAACCCTGGTGTCCTGCAGCTCGCTTCCCAGGGATTTGAGCTTCTTAAGGAACCTGCTAAAGAGCTGAAACATTCTGGAATGCAATGTTTCAAGTTAATTTCTGGTGTACAGCTGTCAGATTCACTACAGAGAGCCACAAAATGTTTTTCAAATGATGGGGAAAGTTATGGGGCCCTCGAGTAATCTGCACTGCAACATGCCTTTCTTTGGTTCAATTGCTTCATTCTGTGGAATTCTCTGCCCCAGAGTGTGATGGAAAATGAGCCATTGAGTAAGCTTAAGGAGGAGATAGACAGGTTTTTAAATAGGAATGTGTTGAATGGTTATAGAAAGCGGAGGTGAGGCCATCTGCAGTCCTCACTTTCTCCTCCATGATGAGATCAGCCATGATCATATCAAATGGCAGAGCTGACTTGAGGGACTGAATTGCCGACTCCTTCTGCTAGGGTTCTGATGTTCTTATGTTCCCTAGCATTTGACTTGTTGCCGCTCTGTGGATTCTGTCTTTAACAAAGGCTGGCACAGACCCTATTGTGTCCAACCAGCAATCAGGCTGCTGCCACTGAATGGAGGGGGCTTCCAGTCAACAGAACAGGGGGCCAGTGCTTACTCTGCTATTCTTTAACATTCTGCACCACTCCAATATCTGAAACTACATAGTTGCCAGCTCACTCTACAGAAGTGCACCCCCTTCAGAATGGAAGAATGTCACCTTCAGCCTCCTCTCATATTTGAGTTTTTTTTTATTTCAGTTGGTGCCTTCATCTTGAAGAATCCTCTCATTCACCTCCATCCATCAGCAGTTCCGACCTCTGTCAGTGGAGCTGTGGATATTTCAATGCTAGCCAGTACACCAGGGTTAACTCAGCTTCACATCAAACTAGCATCATGACAGGTGCTCAGTCTGGCTGAAGATAGATAGATAGTGCCTCCAGGATTGCAATACCGCACACCCTCAGCAATTTAGATCTCTAGAGATCAATCTAGATTTTTGTGCTTAAATCTCTGAAATTGGCCTTGAGGTACAACCTTCGGACTCAGAGTGAGAGTGCACAAACTAAAATGCCTCCTCAAGTGGATGGAAAGGATCCCACAGTACACCTTTGAGCAAGAACACAGAGTTATCTCTGGTGTCCTGATTGATAGTTATCCTCTAATCAACGTCACACATAATAAATCCCCAATTGCTGTTTGTGGATGCTGGTTGTGTGCAAATTGGCTGCTGCATTTCCTATATTACAGTAGGCAGTATGCTTCAAAGACTATTTCATTGCCTGTGAAACAATGTGGGACATTTGGTAGTAATGAAAAGTGCTATATGAATGCAAGCTTTTTGTTAAATCAGAGTCTATTAGTCCTAAGTAATGGCTGTAGGCATGGTTTATTTAATGTTAGACAAAGCTTTCAGGGTAAACCCTTCTTTGGTGGAAACATCCCGTATACAGTTACCAGACACTCCCAGATAATTCAGAGAATTCCTAAAGGTCATGTGTGAAGTAACAACAGTAGACAGCAGGATTTTCAAACAGTCTGAAAAGAGACCTAAGTCGTACTTTTTAAAAGAACACCAGCAGCTACTTGGCAGCTTGATATTATGAGGTAACCTTATGACTTAGCAATCCCACCGGGCAACTGTGCTTGACAGAAATGCAAATTGGAAATTTGGTTGTATGCTGTATACAATTTTCCAATCGTCAAACGATAATATTTAGCATATAAATGTACCAGACTTGTCAGCATACACCCCCTGTCAGAAACTGTACACTGACAAGCCTTTGCAACAAACAAAAATGATCTTATACTTTTTTTCATGGTGAATGGCCAATAGAGGTTTGTTTGGGTAGATTAAGTATTGTATATCACTTTCTATGCACTCAAAAGGTGAAATGTTTCCGGCTGTGATATGCTCCACCTAGCAACCCTGACAAAACATGGTGCGTGCATTAGAATCTCTCAATTCTGAGACTTCAACTCGTGAACATCTGGTTGTAAAGCCAGTACTGTTACTATTGGGATACCATAAAGAGAGATCAAGAATCATATAAACTGTGGATCAAATTTCCTGTTTCCACATTCTTGTCCGAGTTTCACATTAGAGCTAAGAGCATAGGTCATGGAAATGAAGATATCTGGCTTGTAGCATGCACTTGGTTTGTGTCATAACAGCACCCATTAAATGTCAAACTTTTTTTTTAAATTAATGCACCTCGGCCAGTCACAGATAAACTAAAGTCAATATGCACACACACCTAAACCATTTCATATCCAACCCAGATGTGATGTAGACTGTCATTAACCTATTGGGTTTTAGTTGTGATGTAATCCTTTAGTCCTTTCACACCCAATTTCCAACATTTCTCTTAGTTGACTTCCCCTATAACATAGATGTCTCTTTTTCAGTTTTTACTTTTCTGTAAAATTTTATTTTAGTTTGTCGCTATCTTTTTTTATTTATTACTAAAGTCTGTTTAATGTCAAAATCCATATTATAAACGTGTCTGTTGAATTGCATATATGAGTAATATACTTCCAGAATTGAGCTTGCAAGTTCTTTTTTGTTCATGCAGTATTTGAAAATGCTGTTCTTTTCTTTAAATAACCAAAGGTGGATTAGCACACTGCTTGATGTTTAAATAAACCTACTTTTTTTTTAAATTCAGAATCATCTTACCACACTTATCCCTAGAGGGCTCCACTGGACTTGTGGAACACCAGGTTGATAAAACAAATACCTGGTCCTTGCAGTTCAGAGCTTGTTCCTTCAATATTTGGATCATAGGAACTCAACATCTTCAGCTTTAAAATAGTTGGCTATCTAATGATAAAACTTACATTCTAATAAAAGTGTTTTAACCATCAAAATGTATTGGTATTATCAATAAAGATCAGCAAAACAGACTGAATTATTATCAAAATGTGTGAAACTCATGTACATCCCTTTGTCAACATTCTGTAAATTATGGTTTATAAGTCAATCTGGTGTTTAAAATGATACAATTTTTGTCATGCCAAAAATCATATTCTTGCATATACTTGGGATATATAAATTGACCTTCCTTTTCAGCCATGGTACACTATACTTGCATTAGTAATCAACCTCAATTTCTCACCCACAAATGCATGTTTACTTACCAGTACCTTATAATTGGGCACAAAGGATCAAGCAAGTGATACAAGCAGTGTTGCAAAGGTGAGAGAGAGGTTATGACATGCCCAATGTTTGCATTGGATGTTGATGATATCTCAAAATGGCAGCCACCCACACCCACATTGACAGCGAACATTTATACTTGACATATAAGTTGAGCTGTATGTTTGCAGGGTTTTTCTGTAGCTTCAGAAGTTGACTTACATGCTGAAAGCTACAGTAGCAGCTCATGTTTTCATACTGCAAAGTCTTTTTTTATTACATTACACTTCCATAAAAAGACTCCAAAAACTTGAGACAGATTGGTGTTTTTGGAAACGGAAAAGGTTTTCTGAAGAAAGCTAATTACAATTGCATTGTGGAACTGAGAATGACTACTTAAGGGAATTTTTTTACATATCAGAAATCACTAATTAAACACCATAAGGTCTTCATAGAATCACAGAATTGTTACAGTGCCAAAGAAGGCAGTTCAGCCCATCATGTCTGCACTCGCTATCTTAACCTCGTGCCAATCTCCTGTTGCCCCATAAATGCTGCATATTATTTTGTTGGCCTCAGTTAAATCTTTCATCATTTTGCTCCTAGCATGTGAATTTTAAAAACCCATCCTTTGGAAGTTAGACAAGTTTAGATTAAACAAGGTGAGAGATGTAATTGAATTGAGATGCGCCACCTTGAAGGACAAGCAAGCTACTCACTCGTCTGTATAATTCTCAAGTTTTTCAAAAGCAGGGAGCAATCTAGATTTCACTGCATAGAAAAGAGAGAACTAGAATTTATAGATATAGAGTCACAGAGACGTAGAGCACAGAAACAGACCCTTCCGTCCAACTCATCCATGCTGTCCAGAGACCATAAATTAAACTAGTCCCATTTGCCAGCATTTGGCCTTTGTCCCTCTAAATCCTTGCTATTCATATACCCATCCACATGCCTTTTAAATTTTGTAATGGTACCAGCATCCACCACTTTCTCTGGCAGCTTGTTCCAAACATGCACTGCCCTCTACATGAAAAAGTTGCCCCTTAGTTCCCTTTTAAACTTTCCCCTCTTACCTTAAACCTATGCCCTCTAGTTTTTGACCCCCCCTATCCTGGGGAAAAGACCTTGGCTGTTCACTCGATCAATGCCGCTCATAATTTTATAAACTTGTATAAGGACATCCCACAGCCTCCGACACTCCAGAGAAAATAGTCCCAGTCTATTTTCCCTGTAGTTCAAACTCAACAACCCTCATATCATTAAACACCTTCATATGTAATGATAAAACAGAGTGTTGAGTATTTATCATTAGTCTCCAATAAGACAGGGGTCTTCACCAATTTCTGACAGGTCCACAGTTAGCTATTATCAACATTTGGATTTGGAATAAATCATGTTCTCTGTTATAGTTATTATTTTTAAGAGAAATGGAATCAGGTCAAATTTTGAAATGTAAGTAGTAAAGTTAATTAGAGCTAAAAATCAAAATTAAAATGTAGCAGTCCCATGACTCAAATCACACATATTGTACATTTAACCACATTAATTTACTCAGATTCCATCAATAATAAATAACAATCTACAATTTCCTTGCCCAGTCTTGCTGCCTCATCCACTTAATCCTCAAACTAACACTGTAGATATTGAAATAAAAGAACACTGCAAATGCTGGAAATCTAAGATAAAAACAGCAAGTGGCATATATACTCAGCAAGTCAGGCATCATGTGTGGACAGAGGATGGAGTTAACACAGCAGATGTGATTTTCCATTTTGTAGTCTCAGTGTGGGGCTGAGCATGTTCAGTTGTACCTGACATACACTGAGAAATCCCAGGGGATCATGAGCCAATCAGTGGGCATTATAGCTGACCAGAGGCCCTCAAGGCCTATCACGGGATCTGCCAGTGGAGTCCCACATGAGCAGAAGCACTCAAACTACAGCTTCAGGTTCCCAGTGACTGTCAGAAGGCCAAGTCTTTAGGGGATCCAATGGCAAGAAGGTAAATGGTTTCCTTTTGCTTCTCACAGGGTGGAGGTCATGGTGAAAGGGGTCAGGGGGCTCAGAGATCAAGGCAAAGGACTGGCTTTCTGAGGCCAGCTATGCTTCTGATTGCTCTCACGTAACAGTAAATGTAGCCCCCACCCTACCCACAACCCACTGGGAGATTTCCCTGGTTTCCCAGACAGAAAACCAAGCACTTTTCTTGGCTGTAGGCAAGACAAGTTACGTGGGAAGTAGTGATCTGAGGCCTTCAAGCAGCTGTTAATTGAACAATTAAGGGCCTTAATTGCTGGTGAGTCAAGAAAGTCCCAAATGGACCTTCTGAGGAGGTGGCTAGAGGAGTGAGGATGGGGCATCACCTCCAGGGCTACATTGCACAGTTTCCCCTTCTTGTCACTCTTCCAGGGAGGACAAAATTCCACCCATAGTTCTGAAGAAGAATTATAATAGACTCAAAATATTTAGTGTTTCTTTTTCCAAAGATGCTGCCAGACTATGCCGAGTATTTCCAACGCTTTCTGTTTTTATTACTGTAGATATTAAAATCAGTTAAGAAACCACAGAACACTTTACTATTCCACCCGCTGAAGCATCAATCTTAAGCATGAAGAAATGCTAACCATAGGACTAGCAAGTTAGGACAGGTCCAACTAATGGAAGTTAAAGAATCATGTTGTTTTAATTTCACACCCAACCCAGATGTGAAGTAGTCTGTCATTAATACCACCCTCCACCCACTTCAATTGCTTTGTGGGAGGTACTGAGTGGGTTGCATCTGACCATATTCCAGCATGAACCATTATCAGAAAGGACAACAAAGGAAAAATTTGGTATTGATAGGAATGGCAGAGTTAATGTTGAAATCTCTACTTCTTCTTCCTGTTTCTAAAATTACCCTATATTACAAATTGATTGCTAGTTGTATCTGCTACTGCAGACTGCACAAAGCAACTTATGATATATATGAAAATTACTGAATGCCAAATGTAGCAACAAAAGTATGTGTGCTAAACTAGTGAGCAGTGACACCAAGATTACAAACAAACTGGCTTAATCTCAGGCTGCTGTCAGGAATAGGGATGGTGTCAGTAATTTGGGAAGGATAGTACATCTCTTTCCCTGAAGAACTTTAGCAAAGCATTTGGATTTTATGACCATGAATAATAGCTTCATGGGACTGAATTTACCAGTTTCTGAATGATGTGGACAATGGTCAATCAGATGAGAAAGTATGAGATCTGTGACATCAAGGGAAAATGTCAGATTTTGCACATGAGATTATAGTGGTGAGATGAGAATTTCACATGTGAGTATTGAGGGGCCTAGTTTATGCTGCAAATCACTGGTATCTTCTCTATGTATCCATCTTGGCCAGCATTCCCTAACAACTCAGGGCAGGTGCATGGGCAGCAACCTGCAAGCTTCGTCCATAGAGGCTGGCAATAGGCATGTACCAGCCTTACCACACCATCATGATATATTTCCAACTCATTTATAATGCCGTTCACCACTTCAGTACTGCACTTTGGAGCTCCCCAATGCCTGGCATTGCAGTGTTTCTGCCAAGCTGCTTTGTACGCAATATCATAGATTAGACCAGGATGAATCTCAGGGCTTTTAGTTTTCTTTCTTTGTACCTACTTGATTGCTCACAGCATCTCTGCCTTGTCTTTTTGTATACTGACATCTCATTCTTAATTTAAAGGCTCATAGTAGTTCTGCCTTGTCTCACTGTTTCGTGACTTCAGAAAGTCAGGCAGCTTGTCATGTTTGCCAGCACTGATCAGTCAAGGCAGATAAGTTGCTGTACTGTACCATATTCCAACAATGGTCAGACCTGAACAGGCACCAGCAGCTTATATAGCAAACATATATATGAATGTGCTTCAACCAAGTGAATATGTCTTAAAGTCTAAGGGGAACAGTCATCAGTTAAGTCAAGAGGAACTGTCCTCAGTATAGGGTAGCACAGTTAAACTCCAGTTTCTGGGGAAAGTTAGCACATGTTCACCGTTGCTAAGAATGGCTTTCAGTTATTTTTTATTCATTTACAGAATGAGGGCTTCTCTGGCTAGGCCACATTTATTGCATAGAAGACTGTTAGGAGTCAACCACATTGCTGTGGGTCTGGAGTCACATGTAGGCCAGACCAGGTAAGGGTGGCAGTTTCCTTCCCCAAAGGACTTTAGTGAACCAGATGGGTTTTACTGACAATTGACAATGGATTCATGGGCCATCTGCAGCCATCTTCCAGCCATCTGCAGTGACAGGTTTCAAACTCAGATCCCTAGAACATTACCTGGGTCTCTGGATTAACAGTCTAGCAAAAATATTACTAGGCTATCACCTCTCCTTAGTTCTAGATTTAGTCATTGAATCTCAATTCCACCAGTTGCATCGGTTGGATTTGAAGATGTGTCCCAAGAGCATTAGCCAAACTCTCTAGATTATTAGGTCTGCGGATGCTGGAGATCAGAGTTGAGAGTGTGTTGCTGGAAAAGCACAGCAGATCAGGCAGCATCCGAGGAGCAGGAAAATAGACGTTTCGGGCAAAAGCCCTTCATCAAGAAAAATGTCGATTCTCCTGCTCCTCAGATGCCTCTAGGTTACTAGTCCAGTTAATAACACTACGCCATTGTCTCAGGTAAGCAGTCTGCTAGATTAGCAATAGCAAAGCCATCAAAAGGGACAGTGATTAAATAGAGCTGACAGCGGTCACCATACATGTGAAAGTAAGTCTCCTCTTTTAAATAATGTCATTAAGGGACAAGATGTGGATGAAAGCAGAAAGGAGTCATAGATTATTGAAAGCGTAGGTAGTGTTGTGGTAGTGGGAAAAAAAGATTAGATCAGCAAGAATGGAACCAGATGGGAGCTACCCCAACCTGAATAAGAATGGAGGAGAGGTTTGAAGATGATGGTGTGGTCAGCTGAAGCAAAGGCTGCAGCCAGGTCAAAAAAGACCAGGAGGGAAAGGTTCTCATTGTCACAATCATAACGAATGTTATTGTTTTATTTTAATTCCTGTTTTGATACTGTGACAGGTGGGGAGACCTAATTGGACAGTACATTGAAGAAAGGTAAATGAAGGTATTTCTGAAGAGCAATATACAGAGAGGGTCCTTTGTTTACTGGAGCCCATGATGTAAAACATTCTGTGGCAGACATCATAATGAACTCCTGTTAAAAGTGTGTAAAACTGCCTCTTTATTCAGTACAGTCCTAGAATTCCAATACTTAAAATTGTAATGTCTCTAACAGCTGAATGATCAATATTATGCTAATGAGAAAGAAGACAACAGTAAACACACCCGTACATTAAACCTGTTTTGAAAATCTTGGGAAACAGACTGATTTCATAATAATCATATCTTTTACTCTTCTTCCCCATCCCACACAACAATGGCATGTTCCCATAGCTTACAGCGACCTTTCAAAATGTGATAAGTAAGACAAAAAACTTACATTTTCTCCTCACCAAACCAGAAGCACCAGGGTCTGCTATAGTCCAATAACAACATCCTGACTGAGATCAGCAGACATAGCACAGACCAGGAGTCAGTCTTTCTGGTTTCTACAGTTCAGAAACACTAGATCAGAAGATGAGCCCTGGGTTAATAGGATGTAATAGCTGGATCTTCATCTATATGAGTACCCTATTTTGAGATCTTATGTTATGATCTTACAAAATCAAAGCAGATTAATTTTATCCTAATGACATCTTTAGTATCATTAATGACATAGCCATTCCAGAAATCAGAACTGGTACATAAAGGTGCATTTAGTCTTTACAAAAAAAAGTCCTCTGGCTTACAACTCTGTAATAAAATGCTGATTTTTAATACCAAGACAATAATAATATTCTACATGTATTTGGACAAGCGCACACACAAAAAATAATTTCTTAACATTTACACAAGAAAATTATTGTTTGTTAGAAGAGAGTATTCCAAATAAGCCATTGGACATTTTCCATCATTGAACCCCTGTAGATAAAAATCTGTATTGTCTTCAAATATGTGCATAGCTGTGTGTAAAGACAATAGTTACACAACTCAAAGCACCTTTGCATTCTTATTGTGATGGGTCACAAAGCTTGCTACCTGTGGGAGACAGCTATTTCCATGATTAGCTCATCATATCATCATGTGCTGCCAACACCAGTGAACCTCTCCCCATTCCTGTCCTCAAATGCCTTGGTGATTACAACTCTAATGTATAATTCAACAACAGTTCAAGTGTTCATCACCATAATAACAAGGCAAGCAGGATAGCAAAGAGGCACATCACAAAGAGCAAAAGCTTTTGGGTCCATTAATTAGATGACAACACTTCAGAAGGGGGGGGGGGGAAAACTAGTAGCAAATACTTAGGTAAATTCTGAATGACATTAGTTGAAAAAGTTTTGAATGAGTTGTGTGCAAATGCATTGAAGCAGTAATGTGAGGAGATGAATGTGTGGGAAGGTGAATAAAGTAGTTGAAGTGTGAGGATGTTTGTGACATTATAATGCATTGATAGGCTTAAATTAAGCTTAACTTTAGATTTTCACTCAAAAAATCCAGACAGTTCACCAATGGTGATTTAAAATATAACAGGCACCCTGATACCTTTCTGTAAGAATTTTCTTTACCTGTAACAACTGACAACAACAAAATCAAACATGAACAGGGATTTGTGTTTTATTTAAAATAGCTTTTATTTGCCAGAGTAAAATTCAGCCCACTTATCAGAAACAAACATTGTATCATGTCAAACTGAGAAATAGAATTATTTTAAGAGCTATATTTAAATGCAATTCACCTGAAATCAGCCAAACCAGTATAACAATCAATAAATTTGAAATGCTAATTAAGTCCAGTGTAAGTTGAAGTTCAGCGATTTTCTGCTCTCATTTAAAAAACATCTGAAGAAGTCTCCCTCTACAAAACTGGACACACCCCTCACATCAATTGAGTTCGATTGGTAAGTTTCCACAAGTTGTCCCATTGCAAGCTTGCGAGCAGGGTCTTAAAATGAAGATGTTTTTTGGAAGCAAAATATTTAAAAGCTTGTAATTTCTTTTAAAGTTACCAAGAGAATGACTACTGCATGCCAGCTTGGTTAATAAATGTTGTGTATCGATCTTAAACTAAACCCCTTTACCTTTTCTTTCCAGTTATTTAAGATTGAGTTGAGCACAAGTGGTAAACTAAACACTGATCTAAATTTGATTTCTTTTCTAGTGTTCACCACTTCAATCATTAAGATATTCCAGCTGGCCATTCTTAAATATGCCAAGGAATTATTCCAATACAAAAAATTAAGTTCTAAACTGTTGCCCAATCACATGAACGCATGGAAGATTTTAAATTCATCAATACTCAAGTGAATTTGAGCAGAAATCTACGCAACAAAAATACTTCTTAAGACTAGTACAACTGTGAGCATAATTTTTGCCCAAACCACCAATTGTGTCCAAACCAGAACTCTTGGTCACAATCGCTTGATTTTGTTCATTTCCACAACAATTATTTAGCTGTTTGTAATCAAAAATAAGGTGCATTGTTAAAGTGCTTACACAATATTATGCATGATCACTTGATTAACATATTGTATTACACATTCAATTTCATCACATAAATACATTGCATTGTTTTGTAGTATTGTTTGAACTGCAGTGCTTAACACTGAGTTTTGAAATTGAGGTAACATATATCTTTTCTATATGTCCAATAGTGTTTGTTTTGCCTTATGTTGTGTTTTGGTTCTTAGATTGCGTGATCTTCCTGTGCTTTCTCTTACAGTCACATAGGATTATTTTAATTCTCTAGTTGGAAAGTTAGTCTGATTATGGCCTTCGGGATCAGTCTGTTTCTCTTTAGCCTGCTCCCCCTCCCCTGAGTAGCAGACAGTTAGTGTCATTTGTTGTTTATCTCCTTGCTGTCATCCTGTCTTTTTGCATAATGCAGGAAGGAAAATACATTGACAGAAATGTATTAGGTCAAGAAGCTATTCCACAATACAAAATTCTCTTTGAGAAACCTTCTACAGAAGTTAAACCAGCACAATGCAGGAGGCAGGGTTTTAGGATGCCGGTGTAATGAATGCCTCATTCTTAATGCAACAACCACCTTGCTGAGTGGAGGCAAGGATCTAGTGAGAGCTCTGATCCAACAAATCATGCTTACCAACTAAAACAGATGGAGATTTATCATAGAATACTACAGCAAAGGAGGCCACTTTGTCCATCTTCTGTGTCAGTCATTTTCTACTTGTGAATGATTTCACTGTGAAACTTGAAAGGGTTCAGAAAGGATTGCCGAGGATGTTGGCAGGGTTGGAGGGTTTGAGCTACAGGGAGAGGCTGAATAGGCTGGGGCTGTTTTCCCTGGAGCATCAGAGGCTGAGGGGTGATCATATAGAAGTTTATAAAATCCTGAGGGGCATGGATAGGTTGAATAGGCAAGGTCTTTTTTTCTTGAGGTGGGGGAGTCCAGAACTAGAGGGCATGAGTTTAAAGTGAGAGGGGAAAGATTTATAAAGGACCAAGGGGGAAATACTTTCACACAAGGGATGGTGTGTGTTTGGAGAGAACTGTCAGAGGAAGTGGTGAGGCTGGTATAATTACACCACTTAAAAAGCATCTGGTTGGGTATATGAATAGGAAAGGTTTGAAGGGATATGGGCGAAATGGATCTAGATTTATATAGGATATCTGGTCGGCGTGGACAATTTGAATCAAAGGGGCTGTTTCCGTGCTGTATATCTCTATGACTCTATGACTGTAATCTCATATTCGTGTTTCCATCCTGCTTCGGTTAATAAATTGCCTTATTTAGACAACTACCGGACTCTTGCTTCAATGATTTGTGCACGCCAACAACAATTTGTAGCAGAGAATTCCACATTCTCATCTGCCTCTGTGTATAGCTGTATTATATTACCTCCCTTTGGTTTTTGGCTATTTTGATGTTGTACTTTTGACAAACCAATAAACTACAGAATTTCTTCCCAATATTGTACATATAGGTACAATCTGCATTTTAAATATTTTAATATCATTGAAAAGAAACATGGTGCAGTTTTTCCCTACAAGAGGACAGAAGTCAGATTCTCACCATTGAGAGAAACTCCCACAAATAAGTTCTCCTTTCTGAAATAGAGGGATCGAATTCTCACCACCCGGTGAGCAGCAGTCTATTGGCATGTTGCTGCATCTCACTAATTATATAATTGGTCTTATTCACTTACTTCCCAACTAATGTCTTCCCAGTTGAGAAACCCACTAGCTCAAAAACTTGACATTAACAAATGCTTGGTTATCTGTCAAATTCGATCGAGCCTGGGCAAATTCTGCCATATATTGCCTTTTGATGAAGGATGTTCCAAAGACAATCCGTCCATGTGCCCAAAATGTCAGAGTAATTTCAGGGACTCCAGTCTCAGTAATGACTGCCAAGTTACCATTCATTCTGAGAATGCTTCTTTTAAGAGATTGTCCATGACCATCCTTCACACTATAATGATACTAGACTGGTCCCTTGCTGTACCTTAGCATCCTAGCTGTCAAAACTCAAACTACAAAAAGCTCTGATTGGCTAACATGCTCACTACAGAAGTTAGGGAATGCATAAAAGTGAACATGTGAGTTTATCATTGTTTACCATTTAGATACATTGCAGCATTTCTTTGAGAAAGCAGGCACAGGATAAATTTTCGCTTGCAAAATATATGGAAGCATCACACTGCCAACTTTCCCATCAAATAAGTCTGAGAGGTGAATGATGACAGAATGAGCTATATTCACTCCTGCAACATCACTTCCTTTTGCTATCTGAATGTCTATCACATCTTTCTATTAGATCATAACTAGGTTTTCTAAGATTAATAAAAAGACTAAAGCAGATGCTATAACAGTGCAAGTAAATGTGTATTTACAAAAATGGTCTATTTATAAATTGACTTTATGTTTGTGTCATTGATGTGGTTCCAGCACATGAGTTTAGGTTATAAACTTAGGGTCATTATTCATGTTGGTCAATGATTGCCAACAAGACTTTATGACAAAGGACTGCAGAGGTTGGTTCAAGGCTGAGATTGACAGATTTTTAATCAGTAAGGGCTATGTAGGCAAGGCAGGCAAATGGACCTGAGAATTATCAGATTAGCCATGATCTCTTTGAATGGTGGAGTCGTAACTGAATGGTCTCCTTTTGCTCCTATGTATTATGGTCCTAAAACATAAGTTGTGAGGAACCACGTTAAAAATCCTGATAACTTTTCTTGCCAACTAAATGAGGTGGTGACGGGGGCAGTGCTGTGGTTTGGAAATGTTATATTTATGCACAAATCAAGCAATATATGTTAAAACACAATGCATGGAGGGTGTCCAAGTTTAAATATTTTGGAGGATGAAAAGAAAACAAGGTTGGAAGTGAAGTGGAATAGCTCAGTCCATTACCTGTACACAATTCCACAATATATAAGTAAACATAACCTACACATAGACACTAAAATCAACAGAAGAACCTGTGAAATATGGTAAACTTATTATAGGTAATCGCCCATTACAAAAACAGATGTTCAGAACAGGCTGGAGTGTAACAAAAACTAAATAAGATTCTTAAATAAATTAGAAGTAATAACTTGTAATTACTTAAATCATAGATTTGTCTTAATGCCAACACATTCATTATCATCTTTTCTTAGCTTGCAATATTCTTGATAGATTCTTTTCCATTCTTTATAATAAATAAAAAAGACTTGCTTTTAAATTAAATTTTTCACAATCACCAGCTATTTCAAAATGCTTTCCAATCAAGTAGCTTTAAAAGTTCACCTTTGTAATTCCAGCTGCCAATTTGTCCACACAAATAACAATGTGACAGTGACCAAATCATCTGACTTTTGATGTTGATCAAGGAATCATCATTGATCAAAGCACTAGGGAAAACGTCCCTGCTGTTCTTCAAAGTAATGCAGTTGGATCCTTTATATCCATCTGAGAAGGCAGACAGACCTGAATTTTAATATTGTAGCTGAAGGTTGTACTTGGAATGGGACACATTCTCTCTCACAGTACCAGAAAGTCAGCCTTGATTTCTATGGTTAAGATGTGTAATAGGACTTGAATCCAGCATCTTCTGATTTAGGGGGATTGTTCTACCAAACAACCACATGTGAAATGCGTAGTAAATATAGTAATGATGCATGTTATTAAAAAGGTTCACTGTCATTTTAATACTTTTTCATATACATATGTACATCATTGCTTATGAGAGCAAATGCTAATGTCCAGAAACCCCTGAGGTTGTTGATGGCTCAGTTTGTTATGAATTTGTATAACTGAGCCAGACAGATCAATAGTCTGAGGCTAAACTGCAAGTTTACACAGAGTCAGAAAGAGCAATAACCTCTACAGATTGTTTCAGAATCCTTCGATTGGAGAGGGATTCCCTGTCCTGATGTCTATCCTTTGACAGTTTCAGTAATGTCCTTAGATGGCAGGCAAACTCCGATTCACAATAGCTGTCATGGGGCCAGGGGACATAGCTGACTAACCTTCACCACCTAGGTTTCACCAGAGCAATAACACTCCTCTGAAGTGATGTGGAAAAATGTGATGTGATCCCAGGTCAAATCCAAAACTTGTGCAAAGAGGAGACAAAGAGTTTTATTTTAATGAGATTTTAATTTGACTCAATTATATTTTAGAGGAAGTGAGGACTGCAGATGCTGGAGATCAGAAGCAAAAAGTGTGGAGCTGGTCAGGCAGAATCCAAGGAGCAGGAGAGTTGATGTTCATTAAGAAAGCCCTTCATTAGGAATGACTCTGCTGCTCCTCGGATACTGCCTGATCTGCTGTGCTTTTCAACTCAATTAAATTTTATCCACGATTAAAGTTCTGATAGTTCTGCAGCAAACATTGTTTGAATTAAAACGAAGGCCCTTTCTGATGTCAGGAACATCTCTCTCTGTCTTTTATGGTTTTGACAAATGGCGCAGTGAGTTCCTTGTGTTAAGTTGATATTCAAGGGGATTATTGCTTGTTAATAGACCAAGTCACCGCATTAATATTCAGCTTCTTCCCTATCAAGTGTGCCAGACAAGCTAGACATTGAGAAATGGACATCTGGCGATTTCAGTTTGCCCTGAAGGACTCCATGTTTTGTAAGACCAAACAACATCTCAAAGCACGGGCACCAGCTGCATACCCAGACATTGGCATCCTGCATTTGTCAGGTCATCATGACTATCATGGGTCTTCTCCAATACACTGGCAAGGATTCGGAAGCACAGACGTCTAATGCAGAGCACACCAGCAACTAGCATTGAAAAGCTGCAGCGGGTACACTCTGCGTCTCGGGATAGGCCTTCGATTCATGGATTGGACCAGGCTGAATCTAAAGGCTGCTCACTCAGTCTCCATGCACTCGGACACTTTGTATGCTTGTAGTGTCCGTGGCCTTGCCTTGCTGGTTTACTTCGTGCAGTCTCACAACCAGGCAGCTTGCCTTGCTGCTCAGCTGTCCTGAGCCAAGCGGATGGATATCTTGCTGTACAGCGGCCTATTATTGCCAATCTCACACCCACTCCATGGGCCAGCAGCTCATGTGGCAAACATGCAGCATGTTGAGCAAGCCGGCAGCCATGGCTTAAAGTCTTCGGGGATTAGTCTTCACCAAAATCCGTCAGTCAGGGGTTCCAGCACAGGAAGTCAAGGGCAGCCACCGAAACCAGTCCAGGGAATTGGTATTGGTCAGGCATCCAGACAGGGTGTTCTTGGCCAAGGGCTCCATGCCTCTGGGTCACGGTCAGTCCTGTGGCGCAGTGGCAGCCAGACCAGAGGTTTAGGGAAACTGCGGTCAGACATATACAGCCACTAGCACTTCTCACCTGCTCAGTGTGTGGTTCCTCCTCGAGTTAGATACCTCCTTGAGAGGTAGCAGCACTGGAGTGTCCACCAGGTTCCCCACACCACTGTCGCTACACCCTGAGTCCACACTTTCCGAGCTTAGCATTTCCACCAAGGTGTCACTGTCCAGGTCGGTGGAAGGTTTTGGGGACAGCCTTACTGACAGTCCCTCTGACACCCTCGGTACTCAAGTCCTCAAAGGTCAAGGAGGTGACTTCTGAGGAACGGGGTATTTCATTGCCATTGCAGTGGAGATACTGGCAGTACCTGCAAGACACAAGTGAGAGAATGCATCGAGGTCATTGATTAGAAGTGGTGTGCAATGAATGAGACTAACAGCAGAGTTAATGTGAGAGTTGCAGTGCAGTGAAGAGTGGAACTCTTGTTTAGCTTGGATAGCAGGAGTACCAGATTCCCCTACAAGGACCAGGATTCTCTCTTCATACAGGGTGAAGCATCTCTCCAGCCACATGAAATATCACTGCCCTTTTATGGGCCGTTTTCTCCTCTAGCGGGAAAAGGGAGGGATTGAGGGAGATGAAAGTGGTCCGATACTGTTGGTGCAGGTGGTCAAAAGGTTGTGTGAGGTATTAGTGGTCAGGCATCCAGTCAGGATTTCTTGGTCAAGAGGCAATGATAAGGCAGTGCAGAGGTCACGCAGGGTTAGGGGGCAGGAGGTTTATGGGCAGCAGAATTTGGGGGGGGGGCAAGTGAGGGAAGATGTTGCAGGTAATGGAGAGAGTGCCAGAGCATAAACCTTGGAGGGAGGGGGTGCAGTCAATGTGATATAGCAGAGACAAGCATGGGGCACTTACCCTGGCTCAGTGGAGAAGATTATTGAAAGGACATCCCGAGATTCCTTCCAGTCAGTGATCACTGAATTCAGCTGCATGTGTGCACTCTTGGGGTGGCTTTGTTGTAATTTTCCTCAAGATCGAATGGTCTCATTGCTACTCATTGAGTCCAAATTAAACAAAGAATTCCCTCTGGACAAAAAAACCAAACGAACAGCAGATGCGAGAAATCTGGACCGAACGGTCTGTTTCCGTGCTGTCCATCTCTCTGACTCTATGACTGTAAATCGTTGGAAAAGATCAATGGGTTTAAAGTTTTGGGTCCAGTGACCAATCTTCGGAACCAATGGCAACGAGGAAAAGGATGCTTTTTATATAGAAGATCGCGTGGGGGGGAGGGGGGGGGAGGGGGAGAGTCAACAACAGGAGGAGATAGAACCCAAAGAAAAAGGAACAGTTCAACAGCCAAAGGAGTGGTTCACGCTCAGTCTGGGGAAATGAATGGCTGCTAATGGGAACAATTAGTGGCTGACAGTTGGTAGTGTGTAATGACAAGGCCTAGTGTGTGTGGGAATGGGGAAAAGCACAGGAAAAGGTGCTCAAACTCTAACATTGTTGAATTCAATCTTGAATCCAGAAGGCTGCAAAATTCCCAAGCAGAAAATGGGTACTGTCCTTTCGGCTTGCACTGAGGCAAGCTGGATTCGCTGGAGGCACTGAGACAGATGTTGGCCAGGGAACAGGGTGGCGTATTGAAGTGACAGGCAACTGGAAGCTCAGGGTTTTGTTTGCGGATAGAACATTGGTGTTCTGTGAAGCAGGCAACAAGTCTATGCTTCATTTCCCCAATGTAGAGGAGACCACATTGTGAGCAGTGAGTGCAGTTGGCTAGATTGAGAGAAGTGTAGGTAAAGCACTGCTTCACCTGGAAGGTATGCTTAAGCCCTTGGATATTGATGAGGGAGGAGGTAAATGAGCAGATGTTACAGCTTCTGCGGTTGCAGCGGAAGGGGCTGTAGTCAGGCGTTGGGAGTGAAGGAGGAATGAACCAGCATGTCCTGGAGAAAACGGTCTTTGCAGAAGGCTGACAAGGAAGGGGAGGGGAATATGTGTCTGGTGGGGGCTTCCTGCTGGAGTGGCAGAAACAGCAGTTAATGATCCTCTGGATGTGAATGCTGGTGAGATGGTAGGTAAGGACAAGGGGGACCCTATTATTGTTGTGGGAGGGAAGACAGGGAGTGAGGGCTTAAGAATTCCCTCTGTTACCTGATTCAGTGGTCACTTTTCATCTGAGAGCTTCAATACTGCATATTGGCTACTTGACTCCTGGAGTCGAGAATGTAGTGCTGGAAAAGCACAGCAGGGCAGGCAGCATCCGAGGAGCAAGAGTATCAACGTTTCGGGCATAAGCCCTTCATCTGAAGGAGGCTTGTGTGTCGGGGCTGAGAGATAGATGGGAGGGGGGTGAGTTTGGGAGCAAGGTAGCTGGGAAAGTGATAGGTGGTTGAAGGTGAGGGAGAAGGTGATAGGTCAGAGGAGGGAGTGATGGACAGGTCCAGAGGGCGGTGCCGAGTTGGAGGCTTGTGACTGGGATAATGTGGGGCGAGGGGAAATGAGGAAGCTGTTGAAAACCAGATTTATCCCATGTGCGGGAGTCCCAGAGATGTTCTCTGATATGATCTGCAGGAAGGTGTCCTGTCTCCCCAATGTAGAGGAGACCACATTGAGTGCCTTATATGCAGTAGATGACATTGGGAGAGGTACAGGTAAAGTGACTGGGATAATGTGGGGCGAGGGGAAATGAGGAAGCTGTTGAAAACCACATTTATCCCATGTGCGGGAGTCCCAGAGATGTTCTCTAATATGATCTGCAGGAAGGTATCCTGTCTCTCCAATGTAGAGGAGACCACATTGAGTGCCTCATATGCAGTAGATGACATTGGGAGAGGTACAGGTAAATTTCTGATGGATGTGGAAGGGTCCCTTGGGGCGTTAAACGGAGGTGAGGGGATTGGTGTGGGTGCAGGTTTTGCACTTCCTATGGTGGCAGGGAAAGGTGCCAGGAGTGGGGTGAGGGCTGGTGGGGGGTGTGGAC
>NC_057719.1:46858652-46859866 GCF_004010195.1 Chiloscyllium plagiosum
TTTAACCATTTCAAGACATCCAGCACTTCCTCCTCTGTAATATGGACATTTTTCAAGATGTCACCATCTATTTCCCCACATTCTATATCTTCCGTGTCTTTTCCACAGTAAACACTGATGCAAAATACTTGTCTAGTATCTTCCCTCATCTCCTATGGCTCCACACAAAGGCTGCCTTGCTGATCTTTGATGGGCCCCTATTTTCTCCCCAGTTTCCCTTTTGTCTTTAATGTATTTATAAAAACCCTTTGGATTCTCCTTCACCTTATTTGCCAAAGCTATCTCATGTCACCTGTTTGTCCTCATGATTTCCGTCTTAATTATACTCCTACTTCCTTTATACTCGTCTAAGGATTCTCTCAATCTCTCCTGTCTATACCTGACATATGCTCCCTTCGTTTTCTTTACCAAAACCTCAGTTTCTCCAGTCTTCCAGCATTCCCTACACCTACCAGCCTTTCCTTTCACCCAAACAAGAATATACTGTCTCTGGATTCATTTTTGAAGGCTTCCTATGTTCCTTTTACCTGCAAACAATTGCCCTCAATCAGCTTTTGAAAGTTTTTGCCCAATACCGTCAAAATTGGCCTTCCTCCAATTTAGATATTTAGCTTTTAGATCCAATCTATACTTTTCCATCACTACTTTAAAACTGATAGAATTATGGTTGTTGGCCCCAAAGTGCTCCCCCACTGACACCTTACTGAAGATCATAGATCATGTCTTCTGCTCTGCCCTCATCAATTCTCTTTGTTATTTCTTCAAAAAACTGAATCAAATTCATGAGACATGATTTCCCACTCACAATGCCACGCTGACTATCCCTAATCAGTCCTTGCCCTTCCAAATACATGTACATCCTATCCCTCAGGACTCCCTCCAACAACCTGCCCACCACTGACGTCAGGCTCACTGGTCTATAGTTCCCTGGCTTTTCCTTACCACCCTTCTGAAACAGTGGCACCACGTTAGCCAACCTCCAGACTACGGCACCTCACCTGTGACTATCGATTATGCAAATATCTCAGCAAGAGGCCCAGCAATTACTTCCCTAGCTTCCCACAGAGTTCTAGGATACACCTGATCAGGTCCTGGGGATTTATCCACCCTTAACCGTTTCAAGACATCCAGCACTTCCTCCTCTGTAATATGGACATTTTTCAGGATCTATTTCCCTACAGTCTATATCTTTCATATCCTTTTCCATAGCAAAT
>NC_057719.1:46860565-46880178 GCF_004010195.1 Chiloscyllium plagiosum
TGGATGTATTCCTGGGAATATCCTCCCTCAGCACAGCTGTAATGCTATCCCTTATCAAAAATGCCACTCCCCCTCCTCTCTTGCCTCCCTTTCTATCCTTCCTGTAGCATTTGTATCCTGGAACATTCAGCTGCCAGTCTTGCCCATCCTTGAGCCATGTTTCTGTAATTGCTATGATATCCCAGTTCTATATTCCTAACCATGCTCTGCCTTCCCGGTTAGGCCCCTTGTATTGAAATAAATGCAGTTTAATTTATTAGTCCTACCTTGTCCCTGCCTGCCCTGACTGTTTGACTCTCTTCTGTTCTCAACTGTACCAGTCTCAGATTGATCTCTTTCCTCACTATCTCTCTGGGTCCCACCCTGCCAACTTACTAGTTTAAATCCTCCTGAGCAGCTATAGCAGGTTTTCCTGCCAATTAGTCCCCTTCCAATTTAGGTGCAATCCGTCCTTCTTGTACAGGTCACTTCTACCCTGAAAGAGATTCCAATGATCCAAAAAGAAATCAATGTTTTATATTGCCAATTCTTTTCAATGGATGATTATTTAGTTTCAGAATATGAGGTGTTGCATAATATTATTGGAGACAAAAAGCTTGTCTATAATATTGTCGGAGACACACAATGGGCTGATGTGAAAGGAAGGTGTATGACATTCCTGATTGTCTCAAATTGCTCTCTACATTTTTGTGAAGTGCTGCCACGTCTCTAAAATGACCAAAAATGCATCAAAAATGATAAAAGCAATTTATCGTTAACCCAAATATGTTAAAATGTGTTGTGAGTGCTATATTTGCAAGCCTTCAATCAAGGCTTTTGGAACAAAGCTACAAGAAATAAACCTCAGAGCCTTAGTTCAAATAACTTCAAAGTCAATAAACTAATAATAGAGATATTTCCCTGAGATTAACAGACTGAGCAATTGCAAAGAAGTTGAAATAAATACTGTAAGGTGCACCTTTAGAGGTACTTTCTGATTCAGAAAAATTCAACATAACAGTTGTATAAAATATTTGTATACAAATGGCATATATATGTTAAACAACATTTCTTCAATTTAACCAGAACCGCATTATATCTTCAATTTTAGATTCCCATTATTAAATTACATTCCCAGCCCCCAACAATTAACTCTCACATTTCATTGTATTTATATTCGTTAGTCTTTCATATGTCCACTCTGCACAACTATACATCTTCCTGTTTTTTGTAGCATTCCTTCATTTTTTTTGTTTTTTGCTCAATTAATATAATCTGGAAATTAGGACACAAAGCCTCTAGTTTGTAAGTCCAAAGTATTCATGTATACTACATAGTGAACAATAGTTGTTCAAGTGCAGATCGCTTGGGACACAACTTCCCACTTCCCACTACTCCAAGAAATATGCCTTAACCCTGAGCCTCTGTTTTCTGTTTTTTTTAACCATCTTACAATGCAATCTGCTATCTGGCTGAAACGTTTAGCTCTGGAAAAGCACAGCAGCTCAGGCAGCATCCAAGGAGCAGGAGAATCGACGTTTCAGGAGAGCTTATGCCTGAAACATTGATTCTCCTGCTCCTCAGGTGCTGCCTGACCTGCTGTGTTTTTCCAGTGCCACACGTTTCGACTCTGATCTCCAGCATCTGCTGTCCTCACTTTCGCCTAATCTGCTACCTGGCCTCTGATTTCAAACACCCTGAAAGGATATTGGTTAGGCTACTTTTGGAATATGGCATGCAATTCTGGTCTCCTTCCTATTGGAAAGATGTTGTGAAACTTGAACAGGTTCAGAAAAGTTTTACAAGGATGTTGCCAGGATTGGAGGATATAAGCTATAGGGAGAGGTTGAATAGGCTGGGGCTGTTTTCCTTGGAGTGTCAGAGGCTGAGGGGTGACCTTATAGAGATTTATAAAATCATGAGGGGCATGGATAGGATAAATAGACAAAGTCTTTTCCCTGGGGTGGGGAGTCCAGAACTAAAGGGCATAGGTTTAGGGTGAGAGGGGAAAGATATAAAAGAGACCTAAGGGGCAACTTTTTCAAACAGAGGGTGGTACGTGTATGGAATGAGCTGCCAGAGGAAGTGGTGGAGGCTGGTACAATTGCAACATTTAGAAGGCATCTGGATGGGTATCTGAATAGGAAGGGTTTGGAGGGATATGGACCGGGCGCTGGCAGGTGGGACTGGTTTGGGTTGGGATATCTGGTTGGCATGGACGGGTTGGACTGAAGGGTCTGTTTCCGTGCTGTACATCTCTATGACTCTATGACATTGTGAAGTCCTATGAGAATCAAGCCCTCAAAAGTTCAGCTCAGAGGTCAGGAATCTCTTAAATGCACTTCATAAAAGGCCATTTGAAAGTTCACGTGCAACACTTCCACTCCATTGTACTTGAAGTCTCATTACAGTACTTTTTCATAGAATTCAGCAAAGTTGGTTAAACCTGAACTTCATTTTAGAAATCCATGCTGAATAGTTTTAGTATATTCTCTATCTCCAAATGTTTTGTTGTCTGATCTTTCCAGTAGTTTCCTACAGTACTACTGACATTGAGCTAACTGGTCTACAATTCCCTGGGTTAGTCCATCTTCTCTTTTTGATAAAAAATAGAAACTAAATTTCCTGTTTGCATAAGCTTTTTGAGCCAGAAATTATCACTATGCCTCTTTTCTTAAAATGAATATTGAATTTGAATTTCTATCGAGAGCAATCTTTTGAAAGAGTAACCAATTCTTGTGACCAGAAGAAATGAAATGACACTACTTACTAATGAAAGAGTAGGATTATGACAACTTTACTATTTTTACTTTTATACACCAATAATAGACAGTGACAATCATCAAAACTAATCTTCCTGATGAAAGACTGTGAACTTGAAATATGCCTCTTTCCACAGATGCTGCCAGATCTGTTGAATATTACCATCCTTTTTGATTTCAATGCAGTGTTACCAATGTGCCAAAGCTGTTGCCTATGGTCCCTTTTCAGTTGATGGTCTGAATTCAGATTCAGAAGCAACAATGCCTTGTTTTGGAAACTTTCAAAGTTGTTTGCCTCTAACAGAACTTGTTCATAAGTGGCAGAATATGGTGGACTTCCAATTGCTGTATTGCCAAGCTGTACACAGTAAATCTCCAGCTCCACTAATTCTCCACACTAAACAGCAACAATGGAAAATCTGGGAATATGGAAAATCTGGACCTGCTGTGAGAGGTCATGGGGAAAACAATAAATGCGTTACAATCTTGTGTAATACATTGATGTATAAACAAGAAGAAATTCCTGTTTAAGAAACCTGTGTTTGTTGACTTTACATTTTCTTCGATAGAATGGAAAGAAAAAAATATTATTCCCTCTCTAAATGTATGATAAAACCTTGTTACTAAGACCATAAGACCATAAGAGATAGGAGCAGAAATTAGGCCATTCAGCCCATCGAGTCTGCGCCGCCATTTGATCACGGCTGATAAACTTCTCAACCACATTCTCCCGCTTTATCCCCATAACCCCTGATCCCCTTGGTACTCAAGAACCTATCTACGTCAGTCTTAAATATACTCAATGACTAGGTCTCCATCATCTTCTTAACTCTAATAGAAAGTTGTTCAACTCCCATTAGACAAAATTGTGCATGGACTAAATCTAATCCTTTTAGATTTTAAACAACAATGTTCTGCATAACCTCCATAAGAGCAATTTCTATTTATATAATACCACAGAAGACAGAGGGTGGTGGTGGAGGGTTGTCCTTCAGACTGGAGGCCCATGACCAATGGAGAGCCACAAGGATCAGTGCTACATCCATTGCTTTTCAACATTTATATAAATGATTTGGATGTGAACATAGCAGGTATAGTTAGTAAGTTTGCAGATGACACCAAAATTGGAGGTGTAGTGGACAGCAAAGAAGGTTACCACAGATTACAACAGGATCTTGATCAGATGGGTCAATGGGCTGAGGAGTGGCAGATGGAGTTTAATTTAGATAAATGCGAGATGCTGCATTTTGGGTAAGCAAATCTTAGCAGGACTTATACACTTAATGGTAAGGTCCTGGAGAGTGTTGCTGAACAAGAGACCTTGGAGTGCAGGTTCATAGTTCCTTGAAAGTGGAGTCACAGGCAGATGGGATAGTGAAGAAGGCATTTGGTATGCTTGCCGTTATTGGTCAGAGTATTGAATATAGGGGTTGGGAGGTTAAATTGCAGCTGTACAGAACATTGGTTAGGTTACTTGTGGAATATTGTGTGCAGTACTGGTCTCCTTCCTATTGGAAGGATGTTGTGAAACTTGAAAGGGTTCAGAAAAGATTTACAAGGATGTTACCAAGATTGGAGAGTTTGAGCTACAGGGAGAGGCTGAATAGGCTGGGGCTGTTTTCTCTGGAGCATTGGAGACTGAGGGGTTGCCTTATAGAGGTTTATAAAATCATGAGGGGCATGGATAGGATAAATAGACAAAGTCTTTTCACTGGGGTGGGGAGTCCAGAACTAAAGGGCATAGGTTTAGGGTGAGAGGGGAAAGATATAAAAGAGCCCTAAGGGGCAACTTTTTCAAACAGAGGGTGGTACGTGTATGGAATGAGCTGCCAGAGGAAGTGGTGGAGGCTAGTACAATTACAACATTGAAAAGACATCTGGACAGGTGTATGAATAGAAAGGGCTTGGAGGGATATGGGCCAAACGCTGACAAATGGGACTAGATTAATTCAGAATATCTGGTCGGTATGGATGAATTGAACCGAAGGTGCTGTACATCTGTATGACTGCATGACTGAGGTGATCAGTGTCAAATAAACACAGCCATCTTCCTTTGTGCCCGGTGCAACTCCATCCAGCAGAGAACTCTCCCTAATTCAAATTGAGTTTATGTTTGCGGGGTTTCCTTGATGCTACTTTCCACCAAATGCTGCCTCAATGTCAAGGGCAGTCATTCTCCCCTCATGTTTTGAAGTCAATGCCTTTGGCCATTTGTACCAAGCCTGTAACAGGGTGAGGACCTGTACAGCCTGAGGGGAACCCCTAACCGAGTGCCACTACGAGATCACTGTGGAGTCAGTGTTGCTTAACAGCACTGTCCACTGCACCTTCTATCACTTTGCTAAGGATTAAGAGGAGACAAATGGAGTGGTATTTGTTTAAGTTTGATTTGCTCTGCTTTTTGTAGACAGGATATGCATGTGTAATACAATCTGCATCAATGTAGATTTCACCAGTTTCCTCATTTCCCCTCCCCCCACCTTATTCCAGATCTAACCTTCCAACTCGGCTTCACCCTCATGAACTGTCCTCCCTGTACATCTTCCTTCGCACCTGCACGGTCCATCTTCCTATCACCATTACTCCCATCTCTGTCTACTTATTGCACCCTCAGATTCCTTCCCCCAGCCCCACCCACTCCCATTTATCTCTCCATGCTCTCGGCTCACAAGCCCCGTTCCCTGATGAAGGGCTTTTGCCTGAAACGTTGATTCTCCTGCTCCTCAGATGCTGCCTTATCTGCGGTGTTTTTCCAGCACCACACTCTCGATACATGTGTGATTGTCTGTCTTGTTGGATAAATGCCAGTGTTGTAGTGTGCTAAATCAGGCGTCTTAGCAATATTCAAATCAGAAGTGAAATGTGAAGACTTCAATAAAGAAACAGCTAAAAGACAGAATGTTCCATTCAATGCTTGAAATATTAGCATCTGAGAGAAACAAAAGAAGTAATGCACACTCCAGAAAGGCAGATGAATGAGTTCACAGTCACACCATGATGTTCCAGCTTGTGATCATTATATATCAGTTATCTGATATTGGACATTGAACTAACATTGATTACCAGGTACTGAAAAATGCCTTTCATTTCATAAGCCGAGAAACAATAGTTTTCTTCATTTCAGATGAGGGCAGAGAGGTGGACATGATCTATATGGACTTCACTAAGGCTTTCAACAAGGTTCCCCATGGGAGACTGGTTAGCAAGGTTAGATCGCATGGAATACAGGGAGAATTAGCTATTTGAATACAGAACTGGCTCAAAGGTAGACAGAGGGTGGTGGTGGAGGGTTGTTTTTCAGACTGGAGGCCTGTTACGAGTGGAGTGCCACAAGGATCGGTGCTGGGTCATTTATAAATGATTTGGATGTTAGCATAGGAGGTATAGTTAGTAAGTTTGCAGATGACACCCAAATTGGAGGCGCAGTGAACAGCGAAGAAGGTTACCTCAGATTACAATAGGGTCTGGACCAGATGGGCCAATGGGCTGAGAAGAGGCAGATGGAGTTTAATTTAGATAAATACAAGGTGCTGCATTTTAGGAAAGCAAATCTTAACAGGACTTATACACTTAATGGTAAGGTCCTAGGGAGTGTTGCTGAACAAAGAGACCTTGGAGTGCAAGTTCATAGCTCCTTGAAAGTGGAGTTGCAGGTAGATAGGATAGTGAAGAAGGCGTTTGGTCTGTTTTCCTTTATTGGTCAGAGTATTGAGTACAGGAGTTGGGAGGTCATGTTGCAGCTGTACAGGACATTGGTTAGGCCACTGTTGGAATATTGCATGAAATTCTGGTCTCCTTCCTTTCAGAAGGATGTTGTGAAACTTGAAAGGGTTCAGAAAAGATTTACAAGGATGTTGCCAGGGTTGGAGGATTTGAGTTTTAGGGAGAGGTTGAATAGGCTGGGGCTGTTTCCCCTGGAGCGTCAGAGGCTGAGGGGTGACCTTATAGAGGTTTATAAAATCATAAGGGGCATGGATAGGGTAAATGGACAAAGTATTTTCCCTGGGGTGGGGGAGTCCAGAACTAGAGGGCATAGGTTTAGGGTGAGAGGGGAAAGATATAAAAGAGACCTAAGGGTCAACATTTTCATGCAGAGGATGGTACGTGTATGGAATGAGCTGTCAGAGGAAGTGGTGGACGTTAGTATAATTGCAACGTTTAGAAGGGATCTGGATGGGTATATGAATAGGAAGGGTTTGGAGGGATATGTGCCATGTGCTGGCAAGTGGGACTAGATTGGGTTGGGATATCTGGTCAACATGGATGAGTTGGACTGAAAGGTCTGTTTCCGTGCTGTACATCTCTATGACTATTTTCTAATGAATCAGCTACAAAAGATAAGAAAAATAAAACAACGAGCTGTGGATGCTCGAGGCCTGAAACAGAAAAATCCCAAAACTGTTGGAGAAACTCAGCAAGTCTGGCAGCATGTGTGGGGAGAAAGAAGAGTTAACATTTTGTTTCCAATGACCCTCCTTTAGAATTCCAGAATCAATTGTGTCAATTGAGTAAAAGCCTCTTTACTAACGTTTGGCTCCTCCATAATCAAATGCTTACAGTGTGAGGGGGTGAAGCCTGATTGAGTCTACTAGCTCATTTAACTTTCAGTCATATGTGGTCTACCTTGCTGTTGTTAAACACAAATGGTGAGAGGGGTGAAGCCTTGCCAGGTCAACAAGCCTAACCAAGTAAGGCAGTCACACAAAAATATTGAAGATTACATAATAGAACTTGACATTTAGAACCAGACTTGAACTGTTAACTCTGATTTGTCCCCACATGCTGCCATACCTGCAGAGTTTCTCCAGCAATTTCAGTCTTTTTTTGCAAAGGGAAAAAAATGTGTTTATTTTATCATGTGCGAATTTATATATATTACCCAAGATTTTGGACAAATGGGTACAGGAGTGAGGCTAACAACACCTACTGATATGACTGAGTAAATCATCTATTAAAATTAATGTAATGCCATGGGTACTTGTCACTAGCTCCCTGTCAGAAAAAGTTAAGGTTGTGCATTCAGGAGTGAGTGAACTTTTAACATTGTTAAACATGATACTGAGAACCAATCAGCTTCTAGATCTCTAAAAGTTTTATTTTTTAGTTTTGGAACTTAATTCCTTCAAAGGTTAATTAAAGTGGCAGATTTTCTGAAATAAAACTTGATTTCTATTTTTAATTTTCCTCTTTCTTTTCTCTGTTTCATTTAATCTCATCAGTTTTCCCAATTGTTATCTCGCTTTCTCTCCATTATTTAAAATTAATTAATATTTCCTGCCTTTTTACTTCCTAGTTTCTCTGCATATTCCACCAAGGATTCTTCAATGCAATTTATTGAAGTGACTCTCTGGTTAAAATCGTCCAGGGCCACCCAGTGTATTTTGAATAACAGGTAGGAGGGAATGTAAGTGGGTGGGAGGCAAATCCTCTATTTCCTGACAGCAGGTTAAAGTATGAAGTTCTCAAAACCTTTCAGGTGGGGCAGCTCTCCCAACCTCTTTTGCGTACACGCGCATACCATGAATTTTCATTAACGGCTCAGGCTGGTGGAATTACATTCACAGGCACAACCAGGAAACACTCATGATCACAATCCCAGCTGTAGAAGTGGCCTGTATCTAACAAAGTAGATTTCTTCCTCCAAGCTGTAGTGAGTAAAAGCCTCTTTACTAACGTTTGGCTCCTCCATAATCAAATGCTTACAGTGTGAGGGGGTGAAGCCTGATTGAGTCGACCAGTTCTTTTGACTTTCAGTCATATGTGGTCTACCTTGCTGTTGTTAAACACATTTGGTGTGAGGGGTGAAGCCTTGCCAGGTCAACAAGCCTAACCAAGTAGTGAAGATTACATATTAGAACTTGATACTTTTCCCAGTGGTCATTGACACTTGTGGAAACTAGATGAGATGATACAGTAGGTGAAGGGGAAAGAGTGGTAAGCGAAAGAAGGAACTAAGTTGGCATAAAGTATCTGAGGCACCAGCAGTATAGGTAGAAGGGATGAAGTAGCTCAGGGGTATGAGGGACTGTGGGTGATGGGATGTTGTTAGAATAGGAAGACAACTGAGGATGATGTTTAACCCACAGAAGTTTGAGGTGATGCATTTGAGTTGATAATATAGAGACAGGAAGTGGAAACTTAATGGTACAGTTCACAAGAGTGAGTATAGAGAGATGAGAACCCCTGGGCTTGTGTACATGGATATTTCATGGTGTCAGAATATATTGAGATATGTATTAGCAAATTAAATAGGATCTTCATAAATGGGGATATTGAGTAAAAAAGCTAGCAAGTTATGCTGAACCTTTATAAATGTCCAATTGGGTCATCATTCATTGTGAAAGACATGAAGGTCCTTGAAGGAGTTCAGAGGAGATTTAGCAGAGTTGAATGTTATGACAGTTTTGGAAAAGGCACACCAAAAAAAGCTGTCCCATTAATTGATGGCACAATGACAGGGCACACAAATATTTGGGTAAGAAATAAAGGATGACATGGCGAAGAACCATTTTACATAGTCCACGGTAACGACCTGAATCCACTCTCTACCAGGGTGATGAATGTAGAAACAATCAACAAAGTGAGGAAGAGAACAAACAGTTCATTCTCTATTTCAATGATCATCTCCTTTAATAGCCTGGGATGCAGATCATCAGGCTCTGGGGCTCTCAGTCCTGTTTCTTTTTTAACTAATAAAGCAAACTTTTGATTATCCAGCATTTATGATACCAGAAGTGTACCAGCTGATCAGGAAATGAGGAAGGGCCTGTGCCCGAAACGTCGAATCTCCTGTTCCCTGGATGCTGCCTGACCTGCTGTGCTGTTCCAGCAATAAAGTTTCAACTTTGATCTCCAGCATCTGCAGACCTCACTTTCTCCTCGCTGATATTTCACTCACCCTTTCCTTCTTACAGATTTACAGAAACTCTTAAAGTTTGTTTTTATGTTGCTTACCCTTTTAATCAACCTCGTGATCCTCCTTTGCTGAATTGTAAATCGCACTCAGTCAGTCCTCACAATTGCTACCTTGTCTAGCAACTTTGTACGACTCTTCTCTGGATCTAACACTATATTTATTTCTTTCATTAACCATGGTTGGGCATTTTTTCGGTTGTGTTCATTCATCCAAAAGGAATGTATAATTGTTAAGATGCATGTATTTGTTCCTTAAATATTAATCATTGACTATCCACGGTCTTGTCTTTTACTGAAGTTACGTAGTCTATCACAGCCTCTGATGTGGTCTCCTCTACACTGGGGAGACAGGACGCCAACTCGAGGAATGTTTCAGGGAACATCTCAGGACACACGCACTAAGCAACCCCACTGCCCTTTGGCCGACCACTTCAACTCCCCCTCCCACTCTGCCAAGGACATGCAAGTCCTGGGCCTCCTCCACCACCAAATCCAGGTCACCTGATGCCTGGAGGGAGAATGCCTCATCTTCCACCTTTCCTCATCTCCCTTCCCCCCAGCTCATCCGACATCTAACCTTTCAACTTGGCACTGCCCTCTTGACCTGTCCTACCTGTCCATCTTCCTTCCCACGAATCCACTCCATCATCCCCTCTGACCTATAACATTCACCCCCCCAACCTGCATCTACCAATCGCCTTCCCAGCTACTCCACTCCCACCCCCACCCCACCCTCCTATTTATCTCAACCCCCTTTACCCCCTCTCCCATATTCCTGATGAAGGACTCATGCCCAAAACGTTGATTCTCCTGCTCCTCGGATGCTGCCTGACCTGCTCTGCTCTCCCAGTGCCACACTTTTTGACTCTGTCTCTCCAGTATCTGCAGTCCTCACCTTCTCCTTCAGTGTGAGCTGTCTGAGCTAATGTTTTTGAAGCTTCTTGGGCTGCTACTAAGGAAGCTGTATCTATTGCCTTAGTGGGATCTTCTACACTCCTTAAAAGTGTTTCAGATAACCACAGTTGAGGGCCTTCTGTTTGCAGTGCCACCTCAGTCTTCACTGGTTGAACTGGTCTGACCATAGATCGCTGACCACAGAGTCTGGGGAAATGGCATGCACTTTCTCCCACAGTTGTTCAGTCTCTCTGATCTCATTGGGATTCTCGGAGATTGCTGATGATGCAGTTACTTCCCATTCCACAAGGTCAGTGCTGAGGAGTAGGTCCATCCCATCCACAAGCATACTGGGAATAACTCACATGGTGACTAGTCCCAACACCAGTGCAAGGGGATAGGCTTGCACCTTTCTTTAATCCCTTTAACCCAAACCTTAGCACTTACTGCACTCAAAGAAGGGAAATTCATGCATTTGCCCAGCAGTAGAGTTTGGCTGGACCCGCTGTCTCTTTATGTCACTACATCCTTACTTGGTCACCCTGGGCTAACGTGGCCACATCTCCTTCAGATACAAAATCTGGGTAACTTGCAGGGATTTGTTCAACCTCACCTGGAATTTCAGAAGTGCCTTTATAAAGATTCGAGGTTACAGTCAGTACCATAGTCTGGTCTGTGTACTCTCTGATGGCCCCACATTCCTGTTTGTGCCCCAGGAAATCCTGTCACCTCCAAAGGTTGGCCCAGACATTTCCTGCTGTTTGGCAGTTACAGGACACAATTTTGTTGTTCTCACTTTTGACTCAGCATCACAGATTCAGACCTGAGGGGTGCTCTCAGTACTTCCCTGTCTCAAATGAATCCTCAGTTTCCTATCATTCTCCCAACCTGTATCCTTTCCAGTTAGTTAGGGGTGACCAGGGAAGAGTTCCTTCTGGAACAAGGGTCTGTGGATCACCTCTTAACCAGCAGCCTGTCTCTCTCTGTGTACATTCTTATTGAGAAGGCCATGACATTTTGAACACATGGACAATTAATTCACGGAGGTTTTTGTCAGTCACTTCTGTCTTAAATGGTCCTAACTACTGGCCAAAAGAAAGCTGCTTAAGCTTTTGAACTTCCAGGTTTATTTGGTCAGGCCATTTCTTCATGCCTTTGCACTAACGGCTGCACACTAAGATGGCCTTTTACTGCCTTGTGAATCAGCAGCACTTGCCTCAGGCAAATGGGAGTGAATGACTTTTCCTGAAATCACTTCTCCCACTTTCCTGATGAAAGAAAGACCAATGCAGGGCTATCCACTTTAACCACTGTGCTACCCACTCACAATAATGAAAGAAGGCTTCAAATTCTGCCTCCTCAAACTTTAGGAATGAAAAGAAGCAAACTAATGTTCCTCACCCCTCAAGTCGGAGCCAGTGGTGTTTTCATGGAATGTAATAGTGTTCCTGTTCCTCAGTTTGAGCGCAAACTCGATTCAAACTCCTTTGCCTTCCATTTTTCCTGAAATTCTCGCTCTTCCTTCCTTGGTCATTTATTTTCTCATTTCTCACTCTCTTTCCTTCCGTCAGTTTTTGTCTTTCTTTCTTTTTCTTCAAATGTTAATTTTCACTGCTCTACTTTTAATCGATCCATATGATTGTCCTCAATTTCCTTTCAAATTTGTTAGAAAATCCTTAAAATTTTAGACTTCCCTGGCATTTCGGATGTACTTTAATTCTAAATGCCACATTGAAAATTTAACCTTTTTCAGTGACAGCACTTTTAAATCCTCCATAACTAGGAATATGCTGGCATCAGATACAGTTTATTTCTATATTGTACAAATGCAAACACAAGAAAGTCTTTCACAGTTTATAAAAAAAATTACATGCACTTCACATTGACAATTTTCACATTATTTGCTTTATCTGTGGCTATAAATCATGAAATAAAGCCTCCAATTTGTTTTGACCTACTCAGGATGGGGTTCCCAAGTTATTATTGTTCCAAGCAAAGACCTCAAACTGCTAAGCTCTCACATGAAGAGGGTTAAAGCAGCTTTCCTTCTATATTCACCCCATTCTCTCACTTGGTCACAAGATTAATTTAGAAAGAACCCTTTACCTTGTGGATAATTTTTTCCCAGATCGAACATGTTTTTTAAAAGGAGCTGATTTAACCCGGCTTTTTTGTCGAAGTTAAAAGCAGAGCGAATTTATTAACGAGATGCAAAAAGAATTAATAATGAAATGCACATACATACAGATTAGGAGTAAGAAGTGAGTACAACAAATGATGAAAATTAAGATTTACAGATCAGTCTGTCTCTGGAATCAGTAGTAGAAAGTGAGGACTGCAGATGCTGGAGATCAGAGTTGAGAGTGTGTTGCTTGAACAGCACAGCTGGTCAGGCAGCATCCGAGGAGCAGGAGCCTGATGAAGGGCTAATGCTCCTTAGATGCTGCCTGACCTGCTATGCTTTTCCAGCACCACACTCTCGACTCTGTCTCTGGAATTACACAGAAAGAGTATAAATTGAAATGTTGATTGTTGAATAATCAATTTCAGGATATTTGGCTTTTGCAGATAATTGAAATCCCTTTATCCTGTTTCTTTTGATTGCAGTTAGCTGGTTACACTCAGAGTGAGAGAATCCTTCTTGACCTGTTCTCTCTGACAGACTTGCTGACTAGATAGATCCAAGCATGCAGAATGAGAGAGGAGGCTGCAATGTTGGAGTGACAATTGGATGATTCTTCTACTGTGACCTTCAGAGCACACTAGTGCTGGAAACTAAGCCAGTTCACACTGGTGTCTCAGTTCACTTGCATACCTTCTCCCACTAGTATGCATGGAACAGGGTTGCAGTTGATTTTAACTTCATTTCTTGTATATTCTAGTAAGGGGAAACACAAACATCTTCTGGAGACAATGGCTTTCTGCCAAGAGAGGTAAATTCAATCCCCATGTAATCTCTTCCCTGCTACATTTCTCTCTCCATTTGACAATTCCTTGACATTTTACAGGTGTGACATTTCATGAATCCCACAGGACTTTGCCAGACAGCAACAAATTTACTCCCACCATTTGTTTTTTGTCTGCAGCACTCATAGAGTCATAGAGTCAAAGAGGTGTACAGCATGGAAACAGACCCTTCAGTCCAACTCGTCCATGCCAACCAGATATCCTAACCTAATCTCATCCCATTTGCCAGCACTTGGCCCATATCTCTCTAATCTCTTCCTATTCATATAACCATCTGGATGCCTTTTAAATGCTATAATTGTACCAGCCTCCACCACTTTCTCTAGGAGAAAGTGAGGACTGCAGATGCTGAAAATGTGTTGCTGGAAAAGCGCAGCACTTCCTCTACTTCCTCTGGCAGCTCATTCCATACACACACCACCCTCTGCATAAAAATGTTGACCCTTAGGTCCCTTTTATATCTTCCCCTCTCACCCTAAACGTATGCACTCTAGTTCTGAACTCCCTCACGCCGGAGAAAAGACCTGGTCTATTTACCCTATCCATGCCCCTCATGATTTTATAAACCAGTTATATGGTCACCCCTCAGCCTCCGACGCTCCAAGCAAATCAGCCCTAGTCTATTCAGCCTCTCCCTATAGCTCAAATCCTCCAACCCTGGAAACATCCTTGTAAATCTTTTCTGAACCCTTTCAAGTTTCACAACATCCTTCCAATAGGAAGGAGACCAGAACTGCATGCAATATTCCAAAAGTGGTCTAACCAATGTCCTGTACAGCTGCAACATGACCTCCCATCTCATATACACAATGTTCTAACCAATAAAGGAAAGCATACCAAATGCCTTCTTCGCTATCATATCTACCTCCAACTATACTTCAAGGAACTATGAACCTGCACGTCAAGGTCTCTTTGTTCAGCAACACTCCCTAGGACCTTACCATTAAGTGTATAAGTCCTGCACTGATTTGTTTTTCCAAAATGCAGCACCTTGCATTTATCTGAATTAAACTCCATCTGCCACTTCTCAGCCCATTGGCCCATCTGGTCCAGATCCTGTTGTAATCTGAGGTAACCTTCTTCACTGTCCACTACACCTCCAATTTTGGTGTCATCTGCAAACTTACTAACTATACTTCCTATGTTCACATCCAAATCATTTATATAAATGACAAAACACTCCTCTTTTACAAAAATAAATTTTGGAATTAAAATTTATAAGTATTTGTGGTATGTCAGGGCTCTGATCCATTGTCATGAGAGCTCCCTGTGTGCTCTAAAGACTCAATGACTTTATGACATGAGATATTTGTTCCATATCTACTAAGATTCCTGAAATTCCAGGTGTGGGATGCTGACATCTGAGGCTCTGTAAAAATTCTGCTCCAGTACAGATTTTAAGGAATTCATTCACAGGGTATGGGCATTGCTGGCTAGGCCAGCATCAATTACTCATCCCTAATTGCCCATAGGGCAATTAAGAGTCAGCCACATTGCTGTAGGCCAGAGCAGGTAAGGATGGCAATCTCCTTCCCTAAAGGACATCAGTGAACCAATTGGTTTTTCCAACAATCGACAATGATTTCATGGTCAACATTACACTCTTAATTCCAGATTTTCACAGACTTCAAATTGCACTATCTGCCATTTGCCGTAATGGGATTCAAACCTGGGTCCCCAGAACAATACCTGAGTCTCTGGATTAATAGCTGAAAATGTGTTGCTGGTAAAGCACAGCAGGTCAGGCAGCATCCAAGGAACAGGAGAATCGACATTTCGGGCATAAGCCCTTCATCAGGAATTCCTGATGAAGGGCTCATGCCCGAAACGTCGATTCTCCTGTTCCTTGGATGCTGCCTGACCTGCTGTGCTTTACCAGCAACACATTTTCAGCTCTGATCTCCAGCATCTACAGACCTCACTTTCTCCTCTCTGGATTAATAGTCCAATTTTAATACCACTAGGCCATTGCCTCCCCTTCAGGAATGACTTGGATACGGAAAGTGAATGTATTATAGTAAAGTGTGTGGATGACACAAAAGTCAGTGGAATTTGAAGTGATGAGACTGACACAGAATCTGCAAAGGGCTATAACCAGGTTAAGCGAGTAAGCAAAAGTTTGGCAAATGAACTTTAATATGGGGAAGTGTGAGATTAAGCACTTTGGCAGGAAGAATAGAGGAGCTGAATATTATTTAAATAGAGTAAGGCTACAGAAAGATGTGGAACAGGGGTATTTGGGTGTCCTTGTCCATTAATCACAGAAAGCCAGCATTCAAGTTCAGCAAGTGAAAGGGATGGCAAATGGAATATTGGGCTTTATTTCAAAAGGGATGGAGCATAAATGTAGACAATAAAAAATACCAAAAGAACTGGGACTGCTGGAAGTCCGAAACAAAAACAGAAATTGCTGGAAGTACCTAGCAGGTCTGACAGCAACTGTGAAGAGAAAGTTGAAGCAGAAGACCATTCTGAAGAAGGGTCAATGGACCTGGAATGTTAACTCTGCTTTCTCTCCACAGATGTTGGCAGACCTGCTGAGTGTTTCCAACAATTTCTCTTTTTGTTTGTAAGTATAAAGTAAGGGTGCTTTTGCTAAAAATATACAAGCACTTGTCACACCACAGCTGGAATACCATGAACAGTTTTGGACCCCTTATCTAACAAAAGCTATAACTGGCCTTGGAGGCAGTTCAGAGAAGATTCTCTAGGCTGATGGCAGGTATGGGGGAGGGGGCTCTCTTATATGGAGAGGTGGAACTGGTTGGACCTGTACTCATTTGAATATGAAACATATAATATTCTGAGGGAGATTGACAGGGGCAGATGTGGACAGGTTGTTTCTCCCTAGTGTGAAAATCTAGGACCAGAGGGCATAGTCTCAAAATAAGAGATGACACAGAGTTGAGGAGGAATTTCTTCTCTCAGAGGATAGTGAATCTGTGGAGTTCTTTACCATCGTGGGCAGTTGAGTCTGGATTATTATGTATATTCAAGGCTGAGGTAGACAGATTTTTAAACAGTAAGAGAATCAAAGGTTATAGGGAAAAGGGGGGAGTTGAAGATTATCAGATCAGCCATGACCTCATTGAATGGCAGAGCAAATTGATGATTTGAATGGCTTATTTCTACTCCTACATCTTATGGAGTCTCTTTCAATTTTGATTTTGGGAGATAACAGAAAATCTTCCACTGTTGATGTCAATGTAGAGTGGTTGAGGGAGGATCAGAGCTTCCTCAGAAACTCTGGCCAGTCTGTCCTGATAAACCACTGCTCAGCTGGCAAGAGTTTGGTGCATAAAGGCTTTTTTGAAAAATCTCAATGCTTCCTTAGATTATGGTAATCAATCCTAGAGCACAATTTTTTTTTGTCTACAAACGTAATAGTTCCCCTTAAAGTTGGAGTCTCATTCGGCCATTTTTGTTTTCAATTGTCTAAAGTCATCTCAAGCAGAGTGGATCTGCCTTGCAAAGATTGAATTATATGGGTGCTGCTGACGTGCTCTCACAGACACTAACAGCGCACCCTACATATGTTAATAATGCTGTCCCTCATCTCTATTCTATTGTACAGTCAATCAGGAATCCTCTTCCACTACAATTGGGACAGCATTCCAGGAATTTCAGTATCAAATATTTCCTTAATATGCTGTAATATTTCAACAACTTATTCAAATACATGAAATCAATCACTTTAAAAATAATTTCAAAGCATTTTTCAAAGCAGCATTTTTTTTAGTGTCAGCTTTGCCATCAGGTTCATTGGACTCCCGCTACAGCATCCATGTGATTCCCTTTTGGGGAGGAAGAATTGCAGGATCTAATGCTGGTAAGAATTCTACGTGAAATAAGCTCAAAGAATTTCAATCACTTTTTATCGGGCATGTGGCCATTGTACATAATGATGACAAAGTCAGCAACATCACTCACACAAGTTAAAGACAGGGCTTGAGAAGGGGACATGGTGCCTGATCTCAGTATATCCTCTGCTGTCAAATAAATTGGGATAGTGGGCGTGGACAGTGATGAGGTCAAGAAGTTGGGATAGGGACTTGGGAGACCAGAGTTCTCGAGAGGGGAGAACTAAAAAAAGACATGGTATCACAGGACAGAAGAGAGGGGCAAAGCAGGAGACAGAAGATGAACAAAGAGAAGAAGGGGAGAATGATGTGGAAGTAGAGCAGACGAGCTGCAGTCTAAAAATCTAGTGATTAATGTACATTTTCTTTTCATGCATGTGTGGAATGCATTTTGTAATGGTCATAGTAACAGGCTAATCCACAAATTACCAGGTTTACTGAATTCAATTTTAAGTTTACCATAGGTGCCATTTAAATTCATGACTTCTAGGTTTTAAATTCAGAACCACAACCATTACAATGCCACATATGGGAGAGGCATGCGCTAGCTTTTATGCTATAGCTTGTATTTTAGTCATTTGACAGAAGAAAGTTTCAATTGGTTAAAGACAAAACAGAAATCTTCTGTTCCAACTTGAGAAGCTCAAAATAGAAAGCACTAAACAAGCTTGTTTTTTGAATTCATAGAAAAAAAATGGCAAAGGCAACTTTTATTTATCAGCTTTGAGTGTTTTCCTCCCTTATTAGTGCAAGGAATAGTGGGGAAAATGGTTCAGTCATTTCTTCATCAATAAACGTAATCAGGCAGCAGGAATGAGACTCTGTAAATTTGGAGAACTATTGGTTCTTGTACACTGGGACGTGAAAGTCAGAGAGAGACAAAGAACCTCAGTAAACAAACTGAATATTGAGGGAAGAAACTACATCTGGAAACTGAAAAAGACAATACTGTGGTGAAGAATTGAAATCTTAGGAGGGAGAATGACTATTCAAGTTGTCTTTGGAAAGGTAATGCGATTTATTTTAAACAGTCTCTCAAAATGCATGCAAATATGAATATGTACAATTCATGATGTTCCACAAGATAATCTAATAATAATAAATAACAAGAACATTTTTATTATTATTTGGAGATCTGGGCAAAGAAACTTGTTTTCCACAAATTCTCTTGAAATGCCTTTGTGTTTTCAATGCATCAAATATTTTTGGAATCAATCATCCCTTAATAACTCAACAAAACTAGTTGCAACAGAACGAGAAGAACAACAGGATTAACTGACCCAAAAATTCTCTTAGTCCAACTAATTTACTCATTCTTTCAATTTCTGTTCAGCTTGTCACCTCCTGCTACCTCTCTCAATTTGCTGCCTCCCTCCCCAATACAACTCCTCACTGTTTCCCTGCCCAACCCTGTTGTTCACTTCTTCCTTCTCCTGAACCTAGCTTCAGATCAAGGAATTGATCAGAGTGAATCTCAGCTGTTAATTCTACTTGACTAATCATATTAAGTTTGGCTCTCATCTATCAATTTCCAGGAAACGTTTATCGGCTGTTTACTCATGGGCTAGTCATAGAGTCAAAGAGATGTACAGCATGGAAACAGACCCTTCGGTCCAACCCGTCTATGCCGACCAGATATCCCAACCCAATCTAGTCCCACCTGCCAGCACCTGGCCCATATCCCTCCAAACCCTTCCTATTCATATATCCATCCAAATGCCTCTTAAATGTTGCAATTGTACCAGCCTCCACCACTTCTACTGGCAGCTCATTCCATACGCATACCATCCTCTGCGTGAAAAAGTTGCCCTGTAGGTCTCATTTATATCTTTCTACTCTCACCCTAAATCTATACCCTCTAGTTCTGGACTCCCCGACCCCAGGGAAAATACTTTCTCTATTTACCCTATCCATGCCCCTCATCATTTTGTAAACCTCTATAAGGTTACCCCTCAGCCTCCGACGCTCCAGGGAAAACAGCCCCAGCCTGTTCAGCCTCTCCCTATAGCACAAATCCTCCAACCCTGGCAACATCCTTGTAAATCTTTTCTGAACTCTTTCAAGTTTCACAACATCTTTCCGATAGGAAGGAGACCAGAATTGCACGCAATATTCCAACAGTGGCCTAACCAATGTCCTGTACAGCTGCAACATGACCTCCCAACTCCTGTACTCAATACTCTGACCAATAAAGGAAAGCATACCAAACGCCTTCTTCACTATCCTATCTACCTGC
>NC_057719.1:46880711-46881090 GCF_004010195.1 Chiloscyllium plagiosum
TCACCTGTGACTATCGATGATACAAATATCTCAGCAAGAGGCCCAGCAATCACTTCCCTAGCTTCCCACAGAGTTCTCGGGTACACCTGATCAGGTCCTGGGGATTTATCCACCTTTAACCATTTCAAGACATCCAGCACTTCCTCCTCTGTAATATGGACATTTTGCAAGATGTCACCATCTATTTCTCTATAGTCTGTATCTTCCATATCCTTTTCCACAGTAAATACTGATGCAAAATATTCATGTAGTATCTCCACCATTTTCTGTGGCTCCACACATATGCCGCCTTGCTGATCTTTGAGGGGAGAAAGTGAGGTCTGCAGATGCTGGAGATCAAAGTTGAAACTTTATTGCTGGAACAGCACAGCAGGTCAGG
>NC_057719.1:46881118-46900918 GCF_004010195.1 Chiloscyllium plagiosum
CCGTTTTGCCCTCCTGATTTCCCTCTTAAGTATACTCCTACTTTCTTTACACTCTTCTAAGGATTTACTCGATCTATCCTGTCTATACCTGACCTATGCTTCCTTGAGTGTTGCTGAACAAAGAAACTTTGGAGTGCAGTTTCATAGCTCCTTGAAAGTGGAGTCACAGGTAGATAGGATAGTGAAGAAGGCGTTTGGTACGTTTTCCTTTATTGGTCAGAGTATTGAGTACAGGAGTTGGGAGGTCATGTTGCAGCTGTGCAGGACATTGGTTAGGCCATTGTTGGAATATTGCGTGCAATTCTGGATGGGTATGTGAATAGGAAGGCTTTGGAGTGATATGGGCCGGGTGCTGGCAGATGGGACTAGATTGGGTTGGGATATCTGGTTGGCATGGATAGGTTGGACCGTAATGTCTGTTTCCATTACTGTACATCTCTATGACTCTATAATTCAGAATGTATGTGCCTGCTCCGGAAATATGCTTTATTATAGTTTCGGCACTTCATTACGGAACTGATTATAAAAGAGGGCATTAAGAATTTCAGTCCAAAATTGCTTTAAAACCAAAAACTGACTCCCCATCCACCACACCCCACCTAACCTGGACCTTTGATTAAAAGACTTCCTTTTTATACTTTTTTATTGAGCTGGTTCCAAAAAATTGTGTTTTAATTGGAAGGAGAAGGGGAAGTACCACAGTGCAATTTAATGGTATTACATTTAGAAGTCTTTCCTCAGTTTGACAGATCATTTGGACCCACTTAACATGCATTTAAACAGATATTACCCAGCCATTACAGACCATTCTCCTTGCAAATATCCAGAATGTGCTGGTAGAATGATGCATCAAAGTTAGTATTACCTCAAGGTGAAATGGGGTGAGGGGTGGTAGAACTGAATTTATAGAAAAAAATGTTGCATGTAAGTAATTTGAAATAAATATTTGAATTGTCTTGATTTATAATTGACCTATCTCAACATTAACTGAAACTTAGTGGGAAATATTCACTTCTGAGCTAGAAGACAGTGGCTTCAAGTCACACTCCAGAAATGTGAGCGTGTTATCCAGACTGATGTGGCAGTGCAGTATTTCGGGAGGGGGCATTGTCAGAGGTGCCCTTTTTCAGGTAAGGTCCCTGTCCTTTCAAATGAATACTAAAGATTAGAAGAACAGCCGAGCTATTTCCAGTCTTCTGGCCAATAACCACCCATCAACAATCATCAACAAAAACAGGTTATTGGGTCATTATCACATTGCTTTTTGTGGGACTTTGTTGTGCGCATTCACATTTCCTACAACCCTTCAGAAATACTTAACTGGCTGTAAAACACACTGGGATTTTTCTATGAGGTGCTGTGTCAATGCAAATCTATCCTTCAAAGCAGTTTAGAACACCTTGGGTCATGATGAATTGATAATATAGTACATGTTTGATTACTGAAGCTGACTACTAACTTGAACAGCACACTCCACCTCAAGATCTTTTTTTGCATGCTACTAGTGATACAAAACTGCTTGTGCCTGTCATGAAACAGAGACATAGAAAGTAGAGTACAGAAGGGGGCAATTTGGTTTATCATGTCTGTATTAGCTGTAATAGAAATAGACAGGAAATGCTGGAGAAATTCAGCAGGTCTGACCACATCGATAGAGAGAGAAACAGATTTAAAGTTGAGTCCGGTATGACTTCTTCAGAATTGGAAATCAAAGCATTAACTCTGTTCTCTCTCCACAGACACTGAGTTTCTCCAGCATTTTATGTGTATTTACTTCAGATTTCCAGTATCCCCATTATTTTGCTATTATTGGTTGTAAAATAACTATTCATCCCAATCCCACTTCCCAGTTCTTGGTCCATTTGTTATGGCTCTGTATGTTATGATATTTCAAGTTTATTAGCATGAGAAGTGTTCCTGTTTCTGCCACCCTTTCAGGTAGTGAATTACAGATCTTTATCACCCTCTGAATAAAACAAAAATCTCCTCATCTCCAATCCAACTCTTCTGCTAGTTACCTTAAATTGATGCCTCTGTTATTAACATCTCTGCTTGACCTTTGTATCCAGACTCCTCATTTTCCCATTTACCTCATTTAACTCTCTCTTCAACTTCCTGTTTTCCAAAGAAAGCAATCCCATCCTAATCACTTTTCCTCCGATTTACATTGCTAAAATTTAAGCAATGCTATTGCAAATCTCCCCTGTACCTCTGGTGCCACTATATTCTTTTAATACAATGACCAAACTACATGCAGTCCTCTACCTGTGGCTTAATTAAGGTTTCTATAAATTCAGCATAACCTCCTTGATTTTATACTGTAGGTCTCAAGTTAAAAAAACTATTTCCTATGCATTTTTAGCTAACTTCTCTGTCTGGTCACAATATCTTCAGGAAACTATGGATATAAACTGCAAAATACTTCTGTGGTCATACACTTCTCAATCTCCAAACATTTATCGTATATTCGAGTGTCTGCTTTGTCCATCCTAAATGCATTACCTCACAATCCTGCAGAGGCTTTCTTACCAACTTGATTATTCCAATAGTACCTTCTAACAACACTGCTTTCTTCCTCACTATCAACCATGTGACCATTTTTTTTTGTATTGCCTAAAAAGTTATGTTCTTTACAGCCAAGTCTAAATTATTGATGTGTGCCATTAAAAGGGGGAGACATAACACAGAACCCTTTGGAATCCCACCTGAAACAGTCTTCCTGTCACAAAATAACCCATTGACCTTAACCCTTTGTTTCCAGTCACAGAGTCGATTTTAGAGTCAAGTATCCAATTTACCTATCTCCCATGGATCTCATAAGCTTTTATATTTTTGACCAGACTGCCATATGGGAACTTATCAGAAGCCTTGTTAAAATCCATGTGGACTATATCAAATCCCCCACTCTCACTGTTACTTTCTCAAGAAATTCAACACAGGTTTCCTTTAATAGATTTATGATGGCTGCCTTTATCAATAATCAGTTATCCCTCAGAACTTTTCTCAATAACTTGCACACCACCAGGGTTAGACTGACAGGCCAATAAGTATTCATTCTAACTCTTCCTTTAATCAATAGTTCAATGTTAGCAGTTCTCCAGAATTGGCTGCTACCAAAGTACGGGTTACCATATGTAGGATGAACACGTGAAAAGCTGTATTAAAAACAAAAATGTTTGTATATCTGTAGAACTCCAACCAGATGTTTGATTAAATTGATAGTAAACTAAACTGCTGGGAGCTCCCCCACCAGATTTGTTTTTGAGAGCTTAATTTCCAAGTATGCTCAAAACATTTTAAACTCATCTGTAACTGAAGTCTCTCAATAGATTTGTTCCAAGTGGACCCAGGTGTGCATATATACAAATGCAACAAGTTTATTTTCTTTACTTTTTTACTAGCAGTAAAAGAAGAGAATTCATCCCTGACTTCCATGCTGTAAAAAACTGTTCCCAAAATTCTCTCACAGTTAAGAAACCTTCCCTAAACATTGCTGGGGATTCATAAGTGGCTTTCAAGTCTCTCAATAGCAATATGTGAATAGTATAACCTTAAAACATTCTAGTGCAATAATTTAGGAGTCCATTAAAATGAATCAATTTTCACTTGATTTTATACAGTGAACTAATTAAGCAATTAGGTGGCAAGAAGACAACAATTGATGCTCAACAAATGTTGTGTTGTGCTCACTATTGATTGTCTGCAAATCCCCATTGTTATATTCACACCCAATTTTCAATTAACACCCCATTAAATGTTTTCAATTGCTTTTATTATTGTCCTGAATCAAGTGGTTCCTGGATCTCAAATAGCAGCAAGCAATAGTAAATCAATTGGAATTGTTTAAAACTATTTATCAGAAGCAAAGAAACACTTCATTGTAAATGTGTTTTTGGATTTGGCCTTTGTATCTGTTGCTGCTCTTGCTAAGGATCATTAGTGGGGGTATGACCCAACTCATGGCATGATCAAATAGACACATGCAGTGAATCCCTGTAGTGGTCAATTATTGCTGACTTCCTGGGCAGTGCTTCACACATATACACTAACCAAACTGCCACATCCAGGTTGCACCTACTTATAATAACAAAATAGATTTACGTGTAGTTTGGCTACACTATTAGGAGACAGATAAGAATTCAAAATGATGGAATGGTATCACAGAACAGCAGGTAGATGACTAGTCCATATTTTAGTTTCATCTTTGCTCTTTAAGCTTTGAAGATCAAACTCAGAACCAAGAACAAGCCAATCTACACAATTAAAGGAATCAATAAACAAAATTTTGACTCATTAAGGGATAATGAGAAGAGAAGTGAGAGAGAAACAAACAAGCCACCTTAAAAAGAAAGATCACAGAGACCACACAGCACATGGACAGACAGTGAGGTTAGGTTTTTAGTAAGGAATTAAGTTAACCTCATAGAATCATGGAGATATACAGCATGGAAACAGAACCAGCGGTCCAATTTGTCCATGCCGACCAGAGATCCTAAATTAATCTACTCCCATTTGTCAGCATTTGGCCTGTAATCCCTCTAAAACTTTCCTATTCATGTACCCATCCAGATGTCTTTTAAATGTTGTAATTGTAACAGCCTCCACCACTTCCCCTGGCAGCTCATTCCATGCACACACCACCCTCTGTGTGAAAAAGTTGCCCCTTCTGTCCATTTTAAGTCTTTCCTCTCTCACCTTAAATTTATGCCTTCTAGTTTAGGACTCCCCCATCTTGGGGAAAAGACCTTGACTATTCGCCAAGTCTATGTCCCTCATGATTTTATAAACCTCCAATGCTCCAGCTTATTTAGTCTCTGTCTATAACTCAAACCTCCACCCCTGGCAAAATTCTTGTAAACCTTTTCAGAACTGAACACAGTATTCCAAAAGTAACCAAAAGCCACAACATGATCTCCTGACTCCTGTACACAATGCACAGACCAGTAAAGGCAAGTGACCAGACATTGTCTCTGTATCCACTCTATCAAAATCTCTCAAACGTTCAGAGACCTCAGTTAAGTCTTCCCTTGAACCTTTCTCAAAAGAAAAGACAATCAACTTGTTAATTGTTTCCTGCATATATATAAAACCACTCATTTCTAGGATCACCTCATGAATCATTTCTGCACCCTATCCAATGTCACTTTTATAATGTGAATGTCAGAATCATGCAGTTTTCAGTGCAATCTAACCAAAGTCCAATATAGTCTAGTATAATTCTCTAATTTGCATTTCTCTCCCTCTGGAAATAAAGTGTGCAGCATGGTTTATATACTTTTCACCTTGCCCAATTGTGGTTCAACTTTCCAGGTAATAAATACCCTTTTAATTCTTCACACTAAAATGTACTACCACACATTTATCTGCCTTGAACATCATTTATCAATTACTTTGCCATCTGCAGGTGAATTAAAGCCATACAGATATATAGCATGGAAACAGACCCTGCGGTCCAACACATCCATGCCGACCAGATATCTTAAATTAAACTAGTCCCATTTGCCACCATTTGACCTGTAATCTCTCTAAACCCTTCCTATTGATGTTCCATCCAGATTCCTTTTAAATGTTGTAATTGTATCAGCCTCTACACTTCCTCTAGCAGCTCATCGCATACATGTATTACCTTCTGTGTGAAAAAGTTGCCCCTTAGGTCCCTTTAAATCCTTCCCCTCTCACTTTAAACCTGTGCCTTCTAGTTTTGGACTCACCCACCCCAGGGAAATGTCCTTGTCTATTCACCCACATAAACCACTCAGCTTCCAATACTTCAGGGAAAATAGCTCCAGCCTATTCAGCCTCAGCCTAAAGTTCAAACTCTCCAACACTAGCAATCCTTGTAAGTCTTTTCTGAACCCTTCCAAGTTTCACAACATCCTCCCTACAGCAGGTTGACCAGAATTGCATGCAGTATTCTAAAAGTGGTCTAACCAATATCCTGTACACCACAACATGATCTCCCAACCCCTTTACTCAATAGTCTGACCAATAAAGGAAAGCATACCAAACGCCTCTTCACTATCTTATCGACATGTGACTATGAATCTGCACTCCAAGGTCTGTTTGTTCAGCAACACTCCCCAAGACCTTACCATTAAGTGTATAAATCTGATTTGCCTTAGCAAAATGCACCTCATAATGTCCTCCAACACAAATTTTCAGATATATTACTCCAATACAGGCTGACAGCAGTTGAAAAGAGGAGACATTCCTGGTTAAACATGTGGTGGAAAGAACATTGCAATCTCTATCGTTGTTTCTAGCTCCAGGCAAAAAAGTTAGGAAGGGAGGTCCAGGACACCAATCAGCAACAGTGATGCAGTTTCAAGTCAGGATGATGTATGATTTAGAGAAGTAACTTGTCAGTGGTGGTGTTTCCATGCATTTCCTGTCTTTTTTACTTCTAGGTGGCAGAGGTTGTGAACTTAGAATGAGCTGTCTGAAATCCTTTGTGAGCTGTTGGAGTACATCTTGTTGATTGTACACATTGATGCTATTCTGTACTCCTGGTGACATCTAAGGAGTGTTAATAGTGCTATCTAAGTGCAATATAATCAGTGAACATCCCCATACTTATGACAGAAGTAAGGTCATTAGTGAAGTAGCTAAAATGGTTGGACCTAAAATATTTTGAAGAACTCATGTAGTGATGTACTGTGGCTGGGATAAGTGACCTCCAACAATCACAAACAACTTCTTTGTGCTAGGTATGATTCCAACAAGCAGTAGGTTTGCACCCTATTCCCATTCAAACCAGTTTAACTAGAGCTTCTTCATTAAACACTCAGTCAAATGCTGCCTTGATGTTAGGTGCAGTTATCTTCATTTTCTGTCTTGAGTTCAACGATTTTATCCATGTTTCGACCAAGGTTGGAATGAGGTCAATGCATTTGACTGAACGGCCATAGTGTTAGGGTTTAGATGGAGAGGAATCCCTTAAGTGTGTCCAAGAGAATTTTCTGATTCAGTATGTCAATGTACCTACTAGAGAAGAAGCAAAACTTGACCTACTCTTGAGAAATAAGGCAGGGCAGGTGACTGAGGTGTCAGTGAGGGAGCACTATGGGGCCAGCGACCATAATTCTATTAGTTATAAAATAGTGACGGAAAAGGATAGACCGGATCTAAAAGTTGAAGTTCTAAATTCGAGGAAGACTAATTTTGACGGTTTTCGGCAAGAACCTTCAAAAGCTGATTGGGCACAAATGTTCGCAGGTAAAGGGACGGCTGGAAAATGGGACGTCTCAGAAAAATGAGAGTACGGGGACATAAATTCATGACGGGGGAAAGGAAAGTCTGGTAGGTGTAGACAATGCTGGATGACTAGAGAAATTGAGGTTTAGATTAAGAAAAAGAAGGAAGCAATATGTCAGGTATAGACAAGATAGATCAAGTGAATCCTTGGAAGAGAATAAAGACAGTAGGTGTTACTTAAGAGGGAAATCAGAAGGGCAGAAAGGGGACATGAGATAGCTTTGGCAAATAGAGTTAAGGAGAATCCAAAGGGATTTTATAAATACATTAAGGACAAATTGGCAACTGAGGGAGATACTAAACGAGTATTTTGCATCACTGTTTACTATGGAGAAGGACATGGAAGATTTGGAATGTGGGGAAGTAGATGGTGACATCTGAAAAAATGTCCATATTACAGGGAGGAAGAGCTGGATGTCTTGAAATGCATAAAAGTAAATATATCCCCAGGACCTGATCAGGTGTGCCCTAGAACTCTGTGGGAAGCTAGAGAAGTGATTGTTAGGCCCCTTGTATCATCGATAGTCACAGGTGAGGTTCCGGAAGACTGGAGGTTGGCTAATGTGGTGCCACTGTTTAAGAAGGGTGGTAAGGCAAAGCCAGGGAAATATAGACCAGTGAGCTTGAGGTCGGAGGTGGGCAAGTTGTTGGAGGGAATCCTGAGGGACAGGATGTACATGTATTTGGAAAGGCAAGGACTGATTAGGGATAGTCAACATGGCTTTGTGTGCAGTAAATCATGTCTGACCAACTTGATTGAGTTTGTTGAAGAAATAACAAATAGGATTGATGAGGGCAGAGTGGTAGATGCAGTAAGGTGTTTGATAAGGTTCCCCATGGGAGACTGGTTAGTAAGGTTAGATCTCATGGAATACTGGGAGAACTAGCTATGGAATAGTGTAAGTTAGATGGGCTTCAGATTAGTATGACAGGTTGGCGCAACATCGAGGGCCGAAGGGCCTGTACTGCACTGTAATGTTCTATGTTCTATGGTAGAGGTGTTCAAAATCATGAGGGGTCCAGAAAGTGTAGGTAGTTGTTATAATCATTTGCAAAAGGGTAGAAAACCAGATCACATTGCTTTTTAAGGTGAGGTACAAGATAACTAGGGGTAACATGAGGAAAAATATTTTTTGTGTGACAAGCTGTGCTAAATTTGCACTCCATTTTTCTTCCCTTGCTCAGAATCTCCACATTCTGCAAACCTCCAATCCAGGCCAAGTGAAAAGTGTAGCTATTCTGGAAGTGTTTCATTGCAGCACAGAGGCAGCCTGGAGTCCAGGCTTATTCCTTTTTTTACAGCAATAACTGCTCTATTCTGGAATTTAAAGGTCCCAAAGACATGTTGATAAATTAGGCAGTGAAGGTTTGTAAGTTAAGTGCGTGAGAGATTAGGATCGCAGGTGGGTGGGTAAGGAGGTTACTGTAGTAGCAGGTGGGTGGATGAGGAGGTCAGGTGGCAGGCTGGTTGGTGAACAGGATGGTGTTGCATTAGACAATTAGTACCTGAAAGGGTTAACTGATATCATTAGCTAAATACCACCCATAAGATATAAGCTACCAGTTAACCATCCTGTGTGAACATGTTTTAGTAACTGTCATGTGAAGTTACTCTTCAACTGAACCTGATGTGTCACAAGAGACCAGCATGCATCCCTGATGTCAGTTTATTAGCTATTAAGTAATACATAAGAAACCTTTTTACTGTTTTTCAGGAGTGAACCTTTCTTCTGCTGAAGACTCTGTGTAGGTATCCTTCTCCATACAGTATCAGTAACTAATACCAGCAAGAAGGGTCGGTAGCATGAAACTCCCCGAATATCTCCGGTCCATTGTTATCAAGACAGACAGGTTAGAGGGGTAAGGTCACAGGTGAGTGTGGGGGTTGTTGGTCAGTAGATGGTTGAAGGTGTGGGTACAGTGGATCAGTTGGAGTCGGGTCATGTGGGGGTGGAATTGCAGGGTGTGTGCGGGTGGAGGGAATGTTCAATAATGAGTTAAGGAATGAATTTTACAGTTACTTAGGAATTAGAACAGGGTTTAATTTCTTTAAATTTCTGGATGTAGGTTTGCTCGCTGAGTTGGAAAGTTTATTTCCAGACGTTTCATCACCATACTAGGTAACATCATCAGTGAGCCTCCAGGCAAAGCTTCAGGCTAACTGAAGATGTTACCTAGCATGGTAATGGAATGTCTGAAAATGAACCTTCCAGCTCAGTGAGCAAACCTACATCCAGAACCTCAACCTGAGCTACAAATCTTCTCAAAACTGGCTTTTTAACTTTCTCTGGGTAACTAGCCATTGTAAGCAAGCTGGAACTCTTTGAAGTCTAACTCCAAGTCAAAGACTTTTTCAGAGGCTTCTAAATACTGGATAATTGCCCACTGGAGCTTTCAACTGCTTGGGTAATTACCACAGAGCCAGTGCCTCAGGTCTTCCAAGGGGTCTTGTGTATATCTTTCAGGGTATACTGCTTCAATGACTGTCTTCCAACTAGAAGATTCGGGGTTTGGTTTTGGAATCTGGAATTAATGTCTTAGGGTGCAGGGGAAATAGATTCAATATTGGCTTTCAAAAGGGAATTGGATAAGCACTTAACTAGAGAATATTTGGAGAGCTATTGGGGAGGCGGAGTGGGACTGGCTGTATAGCTTTTGCATGTAGAGCAGAGACAGAGACATGGCAGCTGCATGGCCCACCTTCTGTCTTGTAACCATTGGATGATTCTAGAAATGCAGATGGCCATGTTAGTTAGTGCTTCCCAAAAATCTACGTTTTCAATATATAACCACCTTTAGGTCTTTTTAGTCGATACAGTCTCTGGTAAAGTTATACCATTGGTAGCACACTTCTTTCTGAGTTGCAAAAATACAACATTACAGAGGTCTTTGCGAGGTGTGCAGATTATGTAGGTATGATCAGCAGTTTGAGTAACAAAAACAGGCAGTGAAGCAGTATCTGCACCCCCAAAAAAAGTTAACTCAGTCGATTGCTTAGCAATGTATCACCTAGGACAGTTCCATAGAACCTGTGCTGAAGGAGCCTGAATATAAACATTGCTCTGATCTGTGCTTGGCTAAACAATCTCAGCTGTGCAAGGTTAATTATGCCCTTGTTTGTGTTCCTTCTGCTGCAAGGAACGTGGAATACGGGATTCCTGAAGACTATATCAAAGTTAGCTGTGAATGTCACTGAAAATCACTCTCCCACTTTAGAAAAGGACATTAGGTTATGCATGAGGGACCATGTCCTTTTTGAGCGACCATCGTGGTTTTACAGCCCTTGTCATTGTTATCTCTAGCGTATTATCTCCTAAAGGCAGTAAACCATGTTCGGAGACAATTTCATGCATATCAGCATCCTCTGAATCATAGAAACCCTACATTGTGGAAGCAAGCCATCAGCCTATTGAGTTCACACTGAACCTCCAAAGAGAATCCCACCCAGACCTAGCCCGATAACCCTGCATTTCCCATGGTAGATCCACCTAGCCTGCATATCCCAAGACACCATGGGCAATTTAGCATGGGCAATCCACCTGACCTGCACATTTTTGGACTGTGGGAGGAAACCGGAGTCCTCAGAGGAAACCCACGCACACGAGGGGAGAATGTGCAAACTCCACACAGCCAGTCACCTCAGACTGGAATCGAACCTAGGTCCCTGATGCTGTGAGGCAGTAGTCATAATCACTTAGCCATCGTGCCACCATTATCCCTTCATTGTTTGTCACCAAGATCCCCCACTCACCATCATTCGGTTATCATTCACTGGCTGGCTATTCAGACATAAAAGACAGAAAATCAAGTTTGACCCTGTCCTTGCCTATGCTCATCTGTGCACATTTTGGTTCAGGAGTCAATAAATAATTATTAGGGGCCAAATAGAGTCATAGAGATGTACAGCATGGAAACAGACTCTTTGGTCCACCCTTTTTTTCTCAGCCACAGCTTGGACAAAGATAGACTAATAATGTCTCTTTATGTGTGATCTGCTAGCTAAACAAAGGAAGAGCATTAAATTGAAGATCTATTTTGCCTTATATAATTCAGTACCCACAATAGGTGTTACATTAAGTTACTAAGCCACGACTGCAAGCCAATCCTTAAGTTATGAACAGGAGAAAGTTTCAAATGTATCTATGACCTTTTACTGTGTTAGAAGCTCAAAAATAGACAAAGTACTTTAATGAGACAATTGAGTGAATTTTCATATGTACAACTTGTGTTGGAACCATCCAATTTTTAATTCCAGTGACTTCAAATTTGAAACTCTGCCCCCGTCTATTTGACACTGGGCTACAGATGTTTACAACTTAAAAGAAAACAAGCCTCCATTTTTTATTTTAACCAATTCTAAGGCACCATTAGAATGCTTATTGAATTATTTTTAATGAAAGGAAAGATTTGGAAATATGGTGCGAGTTGCAAGAACAAATATGGGAGATTTTGTTTTATCCCAGCAGAGGTGAGAAACAGGTTGTGAAACATTGAACTAGGTTTTCTTGCTCCAATAAAAATATTTTCTTCTGTCTTCCAGACCTCACACTATTTTTGTATGGCCTTTGGCAAGTTCCCTCAGGTGCAAAACCAATATCCCGTCTGAGACTGGGTCCCCATTGTGAGGATCAGAAGAAAATTGTATTTCCTCCAAAATGCTATTTTTATGAGTTGGTATGTGTTTTGAAAGTCCTAAAGATCACACATCCTTGGAAAGTTTGTGAGCACTGTGGGAAGCCTATTGTGGAGTCAGGGCCATTCTGAAAAGTAAGTATACAATCTTTTAACACTTTCAAATGTTGAGACTGAACACTGCATTGAAAAACAGATGTGTTTTTGATGCAGCATCAATTCATCATGGCCAGCATTGTGTAAGTCGTCGAGTGTGTGTTGCTGGGAAAGCACAGCAGGTCAGGCAGCACCCAAGGAGCAGGAGAATCAATGTATGCTCAAAACGTCGATTCTCCTGCTCCTCAGATGCTGCCTGACCTGCTGTGCTTTCCCAGCAACACACTCTTGACTCTGATCTCCAACATCTGCAGTCCTCACTTTCTCCTACAGAATGACAATAGTCATTTTCAAAACTTGGTATGTCTTGGGGGCTACCTTTTGGTGCAGGAATTATTGGGTCACTGTTCTTTAAATTGTGGCATGTCTACAAAGGATCCAATGCCATTAATATCTGTTTCAACAGTTTGCACTCTATTAATGAAATGGCAAAGAAAAAGAAAGACCTGCCTTTCTGTAGTGCCTTTCACAACCTAGGAATGTCCCAAAAAAACTCTACAACTAAAGGAACACTTTAAACTGTAGACACTGTCATAATGTAAGAAACATGGCAGCCAATTTTCACAAAGCAGGGTCCCACAGACAGCTGTGTATTAATGAGTAGGTAATTTTGTTCTAGTGAAATAAAAACAGAGAGTACTGAAAATATTCAGCAGGCCGGACAACAATAAGGGAAAGAGAAAGCTCCATGGAGACAAACTTGGAGTTAGACCAAACGAAATAGGAACAGGAGTAGACCATTCAACCCCTCAAGCCTGCTCTGCCATTTAATAGGATCATGGCAGATCGGACATTCCTCACATTCACTTTCCTGTGTTTTCACCATACTGATTCCCTTACTGATCAAGAGTCTATCTATCAAACTAAGCCTGAAATATACACAAGGACTCTGCCCCCACAGCTCTCTGCAGCTGGACGCTCCAAGAGTCACAACATTTTGAGAGAAGTAATTTCTCCTTGTCTTAGCCTTAAATTGGCATCCCTTTATTCTGAGACTATGTCTTCTGGTCCTCGACTTTCCACTAGGGGAAACATCCTCTCAGCATTTAACCTGTCAAACCCCTTAAGAATCCTTAATATTTCACGAGATCACCTCTCATTCTCCTAAACTCCTGTGAGTAGAGTCTCAACATGTTTAGCCTTTGCTCATAAGACAATCACTCTACACCAGGGATCATCCTAGTGAACCTTCTCTGAACTGCCTCCGTTGAAATAATATCTGTCCTTAAATAACGGGACGAAAACTGCTCACAGTACTCCAGGTAAGGTCTCACCAGCACCTTATACAGTTTCAGCAAGACTTCTCTACCCTTATAGAACCCCCTTTGAAATAAAAGTCAGCATCCATTAGCTGAAGACCCCTTTTACCTGTGTGCTAGTTTTCCATGTTTCATGCATAAGTATCCCAAGTTCTTTTGTGTTGCAGCTTTCTGTAGTTTTTCTCTTTTTAAAAAATGAACAACATCCCATTTTCCCACATCAAATCCACTTGCTAACTTTTTGCCCCATATGTAACCCATTGATATCTTTCAGTGCACTGTTTTAACTCTCTCACAACTGTTCTTTGCACCTACTTTTCTGTCACATACAAATTTGGCTCACTTGCTTCCTCCAAGTCATTAATATATATTGTAAACAGTTGCGATCCCAACACTGATACCTGCAGAATCCCACTGGTTGCCAGTCTTAAAAAAAATTCCCTTATCCTCACCCATTGTTTCCTGCCCATTAAACAAACCTCTATCCATGCCAATATACTACCTTCAACACTATGGGCTCTTACCTTTCAACTTAACCTTTTGTGAGATACCTAGTCGAATGCCTTCTGGAGATTCAAATATAACACACCCAACCCTCTCTGCACTCTGGTTGAGATTCCTTCATAAAACTCTAATAAATTATTCAGGACACAATTTCCATTTCATGAAGCCATGCTGACTCTATCTGATTAGATTTTGATTTTCCAAATATGTTGCTATTACTTCCTTAATTATTGATACCAATACTTTTCCAACCATAGATGTTAGTCTAATCGGTCTAAACCCACGTTTTGCCTCCCTCCATTTTTGAATAAGGATGTCACATTGGCATATTTCCAATCCTTCAGTAATTCTCCAGAATCCAAGGATTTTTGGAAAATTACAACCAATGCATCCACTATTCTGTAGCTATTTCTTTTAGGATTGAAAGATGCAAACCATTAGGGTCAGGGGACGTTTCTGCCACTAGCCCTGATATGAATACTACTTCTATAGTGATGATGATGGTTTCTAATTCCTCCTTGTATTCTTTAGCATTATTGGGATGTTCAGAATATCTCCCACCACAAGGAGACTGACGCAAGATATATGTTCAATTCCTCTGCCGTTTTCTTGTTCCTCAAAGCCATCTTCCCAGATATATTTTCAAAGGGGTCTATGTTCACTTTGACCTGTCTTTTCTTTTTCATGTATTTCAAAAGTTTTTATTGTCAGTTTTATACTCCTCATTAGATTGCCCTTGTAATTTGTTTTCTCTCTTTTATTCAGCTTTTCAGTCCTCCTTTGCTGGATTCTCAATTTATCCCAGACTTCAGGGCTATTACTGACTTTTGCCTCCTTACATTCTTTTCCTGTCAATTTAATACTCTCCTTAACCTCATTGGTTAGCCATAGTTGGTTTATCCCTCGCTTAGAATCTTTACTCCGTACTGGGATTTTTGTTTTTTTTTTGCTGAGAGTCATGAATTACTTCCTTAAATGTCTACCTTTGCTTGTTTAATGTTTTTCATGCTAATCCATCAGCCCAGTCCACTTTAGCTAACTCTACCTTCATTTCATTGTAATTCCCTATATTTAAGTTCAACACAGTTTTAAAACCCAAGTTTCTCACACACAAACGGAATAATCATGTTATGATCACTATTTCCTTGGAAATCATTTTTAAACCCGCTTTATTACCCATTCCTAGGTCTCAGATAGCCTGTACCCTGATTGGAGGGAGGGACCAAAGAAAAAGAAATAGGTGATTTGGATGGCTGGCCAATGCATTCCTTCCCCTGAGGAGTTGCCTAAGGATAACTAGGATCAGGTCAGCTACCCACTTCATGAAGGCAGGGAGTTAGGGAGGGCTACGGACCCTTAAGAGAACTGGAGACTCTCTGCTCCAATGATAGAGCTATGGGGATCAAACATTTCAACTGTCTTTTATCACTTCCAAGGAGAACATTTCCTTCCAGTGTAATGGCCCTACCTCCTTCAGACTTCTTTAGTTGATGGCTTCTCTGCTAGTTATTGTGAGTGAATCCATTTTGAGGTGTCCACATATTCATGTGCATGCCTCTGTAGCACGGATAACTCAAAGTAGCACTTCCAGCCTTCCATTGTTCAAGACCTCCAACTATCATCCTTAAAAGTGCCAACTAGCATGGAGAGTGCCAATTTGGAGGCCATCTCCTGGAAGATTGCCCCATTTGCCTTGCTGGCCCTCCTATTGAGGCAAGAGGCGGCAGGATGAATCTGTTCTTTAATTTTGTTTGTCTCCAAAAGGGTGTTGCTTGACTTGCAGAGAATTTCCGCTCTTTATTCTCTATTTCAACTATCCAATATCCACAGCATTTTGCTTTTGCATCAGCCAGAACACGAGACCTCGTCCTACACTTCTTCAAAACAATGCAATAGGATCTTTTTAACCTCCAACTGTGAAGGCTAAGAGAGCCTTGGTTTAATGATTCATCCAAAAGTCATCATGTTTGACAGTGCAGCAGGCCAGCAGGGCTACACTTGGAATGTCAGCCTGAAATATGGGTTCAATCTCTGGGATAGGATTTGAACACACTACCCTCTAATTCAGAGTCCAGTGTGCTAGTAACTGAGTTGAGATTTACCATGTAATTAAGAAACAAACCATGTGAAACATGGTATAGGTGTTTTCCTAGAGTTATGAGTTAACTTGTTTATCATACTTATACTTCTGTGGTTCATCTATCATAGTGAATAATTATTTTTCACAAATAATTTTACGTATAATAAGTAGATGCTCAGGTATTCCAAAGCAAAACATTTCCAAAATTATTGTTGCACACTTCACTCAATATTTTCAGAAAACAACTATAAAAGTGTTGAATTTGTCACTTGCTATGTATCTAAGGTAGACAGGCAGGAGGCTGGGAGAACACAGCAAGCCAGGCAGCATCAGGATGTGGACAAGTCAACATTTCGAGTGTAACCCTTCTTCAGGACCCAAAACGTTGACTTCTCCACCTCCTGATGCTGCCTGGCTTGCTGTGTTCTCCCAGCCTCCTGCTTGTCTATCTTGGATTTCAGCATCTGCAGTTTTTGTTTACTCTAACCATGTATCTAAGTCAAGCAATAGTTCAGTAGTACACCATTCCTGTTGTATTGCAGTGAAATAATAAGTAGACTCACAGAGTCATACAGCACGGAAACAGACATTTCAGTCCAACCTATCCATATCAACCAGACATCCCAATCAGACCTAGTCCCATTTGCCTGCATTTAGTCCATATGCCTCCAAATGTTTCCTATTCATATACCCATCCAAATGCCTTTTAAATGTTGCGATTATACCAGCCTCCACCACTTCCTCTGGCAGCTCATTCCATAAACGTACCACCCTCTGTGTGAAAAAGTTACCTCATAGGTCTCTTTCATATCTTTCCCCTCTCACCCTAAACCTATGCCCTCTAGTTCTGGATACCCCGACCCCAGGGAAAAGACTTTGCCTATTTACTCTATCCATGCCCCTCATAATTTTGTAAACCTCTATCAGGTCACCCCTCAGCCTCCACCACTTCCTTGTTCCATACATGCACCACCCTCTGCTTGAAAATGTTATTCCTCAAGTCCTTTTTATCTCTTTCCCCTCTCACCTTAAACCCTCTAGTTTTGGACTCTTCCACACCAGGGTAAATGACCTTGGCTATCTTCCCCATCCTCCTCCCACTGTGGGGTTGAACAATTTTCCTCTTTTCTTCTTGTTTTCTTTTCCTTATCCCCACAATTGCACAGTGGCTGTTTGGCCAAAGTGCTTTCTAATGCTAAATTGACAGGAAATCATTGAGAGTATAGGAGTTGGATTGTCATGTTGCAGCTGTACAGAACATTGGTGAGGTCACTTTTGGAGTACTGGTCACCCTTCTATAGGAAGGATCTTGTTAAGCTTGAGACAGTGCAGAAAAGATTTACAAGGATGGTGTTGGCACTGGAGGGTTTGAGTTGTTGGGAGAGGCTGAATTGGCTGGGGCTATTTTCCTGGAACAGTCACACCATGTAGCTCAAGCTGTCAGTTATGCCTCTTCCCCTAAATCTGAGCATTACACCTTGATTTACTCAAGTAAGCATTCAGATTGTTTGAAGTAATACAGTGAAAGATCATGAGGCTGATTACTAGTTCAAAGTTTGGGAGAAGATTTGTAGCCCGGGTGCTCGTTGTTGTGGTTCTGTTCGCCGAGCTGTCTTCCTGTTTGTCCTATATAGTGTTTTGTGCAGTCCTTGCTTGGGATTACTAGTATCTGGGAATAGAGTTATAAAGAAACTTCATATTGTTATTTAGAATGCTGAAGTAGAAGAATGTCTAATCAGAAGAGCTAGGTTCAATCTAAAAAGCACAGTAGAATACCATCAAGAACTGACCACATTATCTAAGTTATGGTAATGGAGGCAAAATCAAAGGGATCATTCCAAGAGTTGGCTGGAGAAGATATTTTATTTCTTTAGGGCAAAGAAGTTTGGACCAAATGTTCTTTTTCTGGTCTTTCTGATCATGGAGCAGTTTTTACTGGAACATTCCAAAATATCATATAAGTAGTGTTCATAATTACAAAGAGTGTCATTTTGGTCTAAATTTCAGATACGTGACTGTTTGCCATCTATTTCTCTCTAATGTTTTGGATTATAGCAAAGCTTGAAGTGATAGATGTATTCTCAATCTTCAATATTTCAGTTTGTGAAAAATTATAACATACAACACAACAGCAAAGACTGAAATCATAACAGTCAGTCCAAAATGGACACCTCTTCATAGAGTAAAGCAAATTAAGAATCCAAGTCCCATATTTTGAAACTAGGTCTATATTCCCAGAAGTTGAAACTTTTTTGCTGGAACAGCACAGCAGGTCAGGCAGATGCTGCCTGACCTGCTGTGCTGTTCCAGCAATAAAGTTTCAACTTTGATCTCCAGCATCTGCAGACCTCACTTTCTCCTCTATATTCCCAGAATCAAAGCATGTAAATGCAGAAGAGCTGAGGCATTATATACTCATAATTCTTGAGTTAACGCCCATTGGTATAAGATAGTTTTTTTTATTGTGGGGTTAAAGAAAACTCAAAAGAACTGTGAACACTGGAAATTTGAAACAAATACAGAAATTTCTGGAAAATCTCAGCAGATCTGGCAGCATCTGGGAAGAAACCAGAGTCAACATTTCGTGTCCAGTGATCCTTCTTCAGACCCTTCTTTGAGTTCTGAAGAAGGGTGACTGGACCCGAAACATTAACTCTGATTTTATTGTGATACTTATTGGATATTCTTTATTGTGCAGTTACTGTTATGGCATCACAGAGAGGTGAGCTGATTGATATAGGAGGGAGTGGGACTAAAAAGAGGTTATCAGGGATTTGATTGCTAGTTTATGCTGCCAGGTATTTATGCACATTCAATTCAGCAGTGGCATGAGACTCTCTCTTGGGATAGTTCTTGTTTTCACTGTTGCTAGCTGAAAGTTCAAAATTTAGTTTAATCAAGGTAGGATCAGGAGAAAATTAGCTTCATTGATGGATGCAATAAGACCTTTCAGTTTGGTGAGTTTGTCCCAGAGAACTGTGATAATTTGTGCATCACAATATGCACATTCTCTATCTCAACCAAAGCCATTGATCACCTGGGAGAGACAAATAAAATTTCAAAAGCCAATTTAATTTTGGGGAAGAAATACTATTTTGTAATAATTCTATACCATACCAATCTTTCATTAAAGGTGATCTCCAACTCAGTCAGAAACTGCTCCCTCCCCACTTAAATAAAATTCAGCAACACAACCTCCACCACCCAAGCTGACAGTCTGTTCCAGAGGAACTCTGGAAAGACATCACCTCCAGGTATCTGACCCAGTCCTGGCCGTAAACAATTTAAAATTGTGACAAATGGTCCTTGCTGAAGAAGGGCTTATGCCCGAAACGTCGATTCTCCTGCTCCTTGGATGCTGCCTGACCTGCTGCGCTTTTCCAGCAACACATTTTTCAGAACTGATCTCCAGCATCTGCAGTCCACACTTTCTCCACAAATGGTCCTTCCCCAGAATGTTCTCACAGGGGAGAGGGGCCAGCAAGAGGTCATTGTCCACTTTGGAACCAAAGATATAGGAAGGAAAAAGGTTGAGACTCTGAAGGGAGATTACAGAGAGTTAGGCAGGAATTTAAAAAGGAGGTCCTCAAGGGTAGTAATATCTGGATTACTCCCGGTGCTACGAGCTAGTGAGGGCAGGAATAGGAGGATAGAGCAGATGAATGCATGGCTGAGGAACTGGTGTATGGGAGAAGGATTCACATTTTTGGATCATTGGAATCTCTTTTGGGGTAGAAGTGACCTGTACAAGAAGGACGGATTGCACCTAAATTAGAAGGGGACTAATATACTGGCAGGGAAATTTGCTAGAACTACCTGGGAGGATTTAAACTAGTAAGGTGGGGGAGGTGGGACCCAGGGAGATAGTGAGGAAAGAGATAGATCGGAGACTGGTACAGTTGAGAACAGAAGTGA
>NC_057719.1:46903238-46906816 GCF_004010195.1 Chiloscyllium plagiosum
TATATGGTCTTCAGTAAGGCGTTCGACAAGGTTCCCCATGGGAGACTGATTAGCAAGGTTAGATCACATGGAATAAAGGGAGAACTAGCCATTTGGATACAGAACTGGCTCAAAGGTAGAAGACAGAGGGTGGTGGTGGAGGGTTGTTTTTCAGACTGGAGGCCTGTGACCAGTGGAGTGCCACAAGGATCAGTGCTGAATTCTCTACTTTTTGTCATTTACACAAATGATTTGGATGCAAGCATAAGAGGTACAGTCAGTAAGTTTGCAAATGACACCAAAATTGGAAGTGTAGTGGATAGCAAAGAGCGTTACTGGCACGGTGGCACAGTGGTTAGCACTGCTGCCTCACAGCGCCAGAGCCCCAGGTTCAATTCCCGCCTCAGGCGACTCTCTGTGTGGAGTTTGCACATTGTCTGCGTGGGTTTCCTCCGGGTGCTCCGGTTTCCTCCTACAATCCAAAAATGTGCAGGTGAGGTGAATTGGCTGTGCTAAATTGCCTGTAGTGTTAGGTGAAGGGGTAAATGTAAGGGAATGGGTCTGGGTGAGTTGCGGTTCAGCGGGTCGGTGTGGACTTGTTGGGCTGAAGGGCTTATTTCCACACTGTAAGTAATCTAATCTGGACCAGATGGGCCAATGGGCTGAGAAGTGGCAGTTGGAATTTAATTCAGATAAATGCGAGGTGCTGCATTTTGGGAAAGCAAATCCTAGCAAGACTTATACACTTAATACTAAGGTCCTAGGGAGTGTTGCTGAACAAAGAGACCTTGGAGTGCACGTTCATAGCTCCTTGAAAGTGGAGTCGCAGGTAGATAGGATCGTGAAGAAGGCGTTTGGTATGCTTTCCTTTATTGGTCAGAGTATTGAGTACAGGAGTTGGGAGGTCATGTTGCGGCTGTATTGGTTCGGCCATTGTTGGAATATTGTGTGAAATTCTGGTCTCCTTTCTATCGGAAAGATGTTGTGAAGCTTGAAAGGTTTCAGAAAAGATTTACAAGGATGTTGCCAGGGTGCATAGGTTTAGAGTGAGAGGGGAAAGGTATAAAAGAGACCTACAGGGCAACTTTTTCATGCAGAGGGTGGTACGTGTATAGAATGAGCTGCCAGAGAATGTGGTGGAGGCTGGTTCAATTGCAACATTTAAGAGGCATTTGGATGGGTATATGAATAGGAAGGGTTTGGAGGAATATGGGCCGGGTGCTGGCAGGTGGGACTAGATTGGGTTGGGATATCTGGTCGGCATGGATGGGTTGGACTGAAGGGTCTGTTTCCGTGCTGTACATCTCTATGACTCTATGACTCTATGTAATGTACCTGGAAAAATGTTCATCTTAAATGAAGGTTATTTAATTTATTCATTCACAGGATGTGAGCATTTATTGCCATACCTAATTGTATTTGAAATGTTAGTGGTGATAACTGAATGACTTGCTCAGGCGTTTCAGACAGCAATTTAGAGTAAAAAACATTTCAATGGATGTCACTTTGAAAGCCTATGAACCAACCAGGTTTTACGATAAGCTTCTCATTTCCTGATCACATTTATTGATACCAGCCTTTCAATTCCAGATCTATTTATTTAACTGAATTTTATTTCCCAGCTGCCATGGTGGGACTCACTCACATATCTGGATTAACACTCCCGTTTTCTGGGTTACCAACTCATGCACTTTTGTGCTGCGTCTGAAGTAAGGGACTGAATTCTCGATGTGAGGTTCATTTCCTTGATCTTATACGTTCCAGTCAAATGGATCCATAGTCTATACTTCTCTGAAGCATAAAGTGCCAGGTCTTTATTCCTACCTTTTCAATAAAGATGACATCCTCCCAGAAGTCTCAATATCACTTACCATATGAGATGGCCAAAATGGGAACAGAGGTATTTGAACATTGGTATTGCCAATGTCTTGGACAAAATAAAATGGCTTTTCTTACAGAGAATTTTACTTTAAAAGCACACTGTTACTTTATTCATTGTCATTGCCATTTCACAATATTGCTAATGAGTCTTTTAAGATATATTTACTAAATTTTTCTGTGATGCTTTTTCCTGAAGGCTGATGCATTTTCAGCATTCTCTCTAAACACATACATACCAAGTTAATCATAATTCACCAGTCATAGGCCCAGTCCAGCACATACCAAGATCTGCCTGAAGTAATTGGGTGCCAATCCTGGTGCCACCTAAAAATCTACAGATCATGCACCCACCCGCTATGTTCAGATACTAATAATAAAAATAGGAAAGAGAAATGTTCCCATCACAAATCCAATGGAACACAATTCCAAAAGATCCAAATGCATCTATATGTATTTCTGGGGTTCCAGCCTTTCTTTACACATTACCTTTAATAGCAGAAATGGCGATCTCATAGGGAAGGCTATCACATGGGCCTTCTTTGAAAGCCTCTTGAAACCGCGTTAGGGAACTGGAGCTGGAGTTGGATGAACTTTGGATCATTCGGGAGGCAGAGGGGGTTATTGACAGGACTTACAGAGAGGTAGTGACTCCCCAGATAAAAGAAAAAGACAGATGGGTGACAGTTAGGGGACAGAAAGGGAACCGGCAGGCAGTGCAGGGATCCCCTGTGGCCATTCCCCTCAACAATAAGTATACCGTTTTGGATACTGTTGGGGGGGATGTCTTACCAGTGGGGCACCTGCTGCTCAGAAGGGAAGGGGGAAGAGGAGCAGAGCAGTAGTCATTGGGGACTCGATAGTTAGGGGGACAGATAGGAGGTTCTGTGGGGACGAGAGAGACTCACAGTTGGTGTGTTGCCTCCCGGATGCCAGGGTCCGTGATGTCTCTGATCATGTTTTGGGGATCCTTCGGGGGGAGGGAGAGCAGCCCCAAGTCGTGGTCCACATTGGCATCAATGACATAGGTCGGAAGAGAGATGGGAACTTGAGGCAGAAATTCAGGGAGCTAGGATGGAAGCTTAGAGCTGGAACAAACAGAGTTGTTTTCTCTGGTTTGCTGCCCGTGCCACATGCTAGTGAGGTGAGGAATAGGGAGAGAAAGGAGTTGAACACATGGCTATAGGGATGGTGCAGGAGGGAGGGTTTCGGGTTTTTGGATAATTGGACCTCTTTCTGGGGTAGGTGGGACCTCTACTAGCAGGATGGTCTTCATCTAAACCAGAGGGGTACCAATACCCTGGGTGGGAAATTCGCTAAAGCTATTAAGGTGGATTTAAACTAATATAGCAGGGGGATGGGAACCAAAATTGTAGGACAGGTACAGAAGAGGATGAGAGTAGGGAGTTCCCAAATCAAGTATCTGACACTGCAAGCGAGAACCTGGTTTGAAGTGTGTGTACTTCAACTCGAGGAGCATCCGAAATAAAGTGGGTGAGCTGGCGGCGTGAGTTGGTACCTGGGACTTCGATGTTGTGGCCATTACAGAGACATGGATAGAGCAGGGACAGGAATGGCTGTTGCAGTTTCTGGGATTCAAATGTTTCAGTAAGAACAGAGAAGATGGTAAAAGAGGGGGAGGTGTGGCATTGTTGATCAGGGACAATATTACAGTTGTAGAAAGAATGTTTGGGGACTCGTTAACTGAGGTAGTATGGGCT
>NC_057719.1:46908328-46912987 GCF_004010195.1 Chiloscyllium plagiosum
TGAGTCTCACTTCAGTTGTTGGTAAAGTATTGGAAAAAGTTATAAGAGATAGGATTTATAACCATCTAGAGAAGAATAATCTGATCAGGGACAGTCAGCACGGCTTTGTGAAGGGTAGGTCGTGCCTAACGAATCTTATTGAGTTTTTTGACAAAGTGACCAAACAGGTAGATGAGAGTAAACCGGTTGAGGTGGTGTATATGGATTTCAGCAAGGCGTTCGATAAGGTTGCCCACAGTAGGCTATTATACAAAATGCGGAGGAATGGGATTGTAGGAGACATAGCAGTTTGGATCAGTAAATGGCTTGCTGAAAGAAAACAGAGGGTTGTAGTTGATGGAACATGTTCATCTTCGTGTCCAGTTACTAGTGGCGTACAGCAAGGGTTGGTGTTGAGTCCACTGCTGTTCGTCATTTTTATAAATGACCTGGATGAGGGGTTAGAAGGATGGGTTAGTAAATTTGCAGACGACACTAAGGTCGGTGGAGTTGTGGATAGTGACGAAGGATGTTGTAGGTTACAGAGAGACATAGATAGGATGCAGAGCTGGGCTGAGAGGTGGCAAATAGAGTTTAATGTGGACAAGTGTGAGGTGATACACTTTGGCCGGAGTAATCGGAATGCAAAGTACTGGGCTAATGGTAGGATTCTTGGGAGTGCAGATGAGCAGAGAGATCCATGTACACAGATCCCTGAAAGTTGCAACCCAGGTTTGCAGGGTTGTTAAGAAGGCATACAGTGTTTTGGCCTTTATTAATAGAGGGATTGATTTCTGGAGCCAGGACGTTATGCTGCAGCTGTACAAAGCTCTGGTACGGCCACACTTGGAGTATGTGTACAGTTCTGGTCACCGCATTATAAGAAAGATGTGGAAGTTTTGGAAAGGGTGCAGAGGAGATTTCCTAGGATGTTGCCTGGTATGGAAAGAACGTCTTACGAGAAAAGGCTGAGGGCCTTGAGGCTGTTCTCGTTAGAGAGAAGAAGGTAGAGAGGTGACTTAATAGAGACATACAAGATAATCAGAGGGTTAGATAGGATGGACAGGGAGAGCCTTTTTCCAAGTATGGGGATGGCAAACACGAGGGGACACAACTTTAAAGTGAGGGGAGATAGGTATAAGACAGATGTGAGAGGTAGTTTCTTTACTCAGAGAGTAGTAAGGGCATGGAATACTTTGCCTGCATCGGTAGTAGATTCGCCAAGTTTAAGTGCATTTAAGTCATCATTGGACAGGCCAATGGACATACATGGAATAGTGTAGGTGGAATGGGCTTCAGATTAGTATGACAGGGCGGCGCAACATCGAGGGCCGAAGGGCCTATACTGTGCTGGAATGTTCTATGTTCTACGTTCTGTGTTCTACTGGCATTTCCTCATCCTTGTCATGGTGACTTCGAGCAGAATTTAAGACATGATTACTTTTCCACCATTTTATGTCCCTCTTTATCTAAATAATTATATATTGCATGCTTAATGATTCCTTCATGTGCCTTTCCTTTTTTTTTGATTTTAAACAAATACAGTTATTTGTTTCTGCCTTCTTGTCTTCCAGTGTGTGGGGAAACATCCTAGAGTGCGATGAACTATTAGAAGTAGGTTAGGCTGAGGGTTAGGGTCAGGGTTAGGGTAAGGGTTAGGGTTAAAGGCTTGCACAATCAGTACGTGATCATCTCTTTGGTGAATATCATCCAGCCCTGTTTTTCTAACTATTTTCAGGTTCTTACTTCTCTCTATAACAATTTGTTTCAGAATCACAGAATTGTTACAGAAAGAGGCCATTCTGCCTATTGTAACTGTACCAGCTCTTCTAACAAGCATCATTACCTACTCCCAATGCATTTTCACCATTCCCTTGAACACTAGTTCCATACAACTAATCATCCAATGCCTTTTTGAAAACCTAATATGAATGAGTGAGTCCATTTTTTTAGAAAAGGCCTTACCTACTTGTATTGCTGCTCTTAATGTATTTCTGTTGCTCATCTTTTTTGGTTTCAAATAATGAGATTCCTCAAACACAACCTACTGTTTACAAATCAATGACTAACAAGTGCTAAATAATTTAACTCCATATTAGTTTTACCAATAACTGAAATATTACTGTTGTTCTGTAATGTCCTGACCTATTGATTTGTTTAATTTTTGTAAATTTATATTTGACACCTTGCAACAGAATTCACATTGTTGAAAATTACAGTCAGAACTTAGACTGTTCCTTCCTTATTTTATTCCTTGGGAATTCAGATGTTAAGCCTCAGTTTAAGGAAGTATATTTTCTTAAGTTTAAAAAAGCGTTTATATCCAGGTTTCATTGAATAATTGCCTCTAGTGGACATTCTCCACTGATCTCTCATAGTAGGTACCCATGATGTAGATCTGATGTTAACTGAGGCCTATACTTAATTAGCACATTCAGTTCAAACTTGAATGTTTAGCAATCTGCTCTTCTAACCACTTTCTATCAAAGGGCTGTAAGAGGACTTTTAAATAACCTTTGTTGCTGTGTTGAATTTCATAAACTCTTTGGAGTCATAGAGTCATACAGATTTACAGCACGGAAACAGACCCTTCGGTCCAACTTGTCCATGCCAACCAGATATCCTAACGTAATCTAGTCCCATTTGCCAGCACCTGGTCCATATCCCTCTAAACACTTCCTATTCATATACCCATCCAGATACCTTTTAAATGCTGTAACTGTATCAGCCTCTTCACTATCCTATCTACCTGTGATTCTACTTTCAAGGAACCTGCACTCCATGGTCTCTTTGTTGAGCCACACTCCCCAAGTTCTTACCATTAAGTGTATAAGTACTGTTCTGATTTGCTTTTCTGAAATACAGCACCTCGCATTTATCTATATTAAACTCCATCTGCCACGTCTCAGCCCATTGGCCCATCTGATCAAGATCCTGTTGTATTCTGAGGTAACCCTCTTCACTCTCCATTATACCTCCAATTTTGGTGTCATTGGCAAACTTACTATCTATACCTCATATGTTCACCTCACATAAAATGATGAAACCAGTGGACCCTGTATCGATCCTTGTGGCACCCCACTGGTCACAGGCCTCCAGGCTGAAAAACAACCCCCTTCCATCACTCCCAATCTTCTACCTTTGAGCCAGTTCTGTATCCAAATGGCTAGTTCTCCCTGTATTCCATGACATCTAAACTTGTTAACCACTCTCCCATGGGGAACCTTATCAAATGTCTTACTGAAGTCTATTTGGATCACGTCTACCGCTCTGCCTTCATCAATCCTCTTTGTTATTTCTTCAAAAAACTCAGTCAAGTTCATGAGACATGATTTCCCATGCACAAAGCCATGCTAACTATTCCTAATCAGGGTCAAGAGTGTGATGCTGCAAAAGCACAGCAAATAAGGCAACATCTGAGAAGCAGGAAAATCGATCCTCCAGGCAAAATCCCTTCATCAGTCCTAATCAGTCCTTGCCTTTCCAAATACATGTAAATCCAGTCCCTCAGGATTCCCTCCAACAACTTGCCCACCACTGATGTCAGGCTCACTGGTCTATATTTCTCTGGCTTTTCCTTACCACCTTTCTTAAATGGTGGCACCACGGAAACCAACCTCCAATTGTCTGGCACCTCACCTGTGACTATCAGTGCCATAAGTATCTCAGTAAAGGGCCCAGCAATCACTCCCCTAGCTTCCCACAGCATTTTAGGGTACACCTGATCTGGAACTGGGAATTTATCCACTTTTATGTGTTTCAAGACATCCAGCACCTCCTCCTCTATAATATGGACATTTTTCAAAATGTTGCCATCTATTTCCCCATATTTTAAATCTTCCATGTCCTTCTCCACAGTAAACACTGATGCAAAATATTCGTTTAATATCTCCCACATCTCCTGCAACTCCACACATAGACCACCTTGCTGATCTTTGCTGGGCCCCTATTTTCTCCCCAGTTACCCTTTTGCACTACATGTATTTGTAAAAACCCTTTGGATTCTCCTCAACCCTATTTGCCAAAGCTATCTCATGTTCCCTTTTTTGCCCTCCTGATTTCCATCTTAGTATACTTCTACTGCCTTTATACTCTTCCAAGGATTCACTCGATCTATCCTGTCTATACCTGACATATGCTTCCTTCTTTTTCTTAACCAAAACCTCAATTTCTTTAGTCATCCAGCATTCCCTACACCTACCAGCCTTCCCTTTCACCCTGATAGGAATATACTGTCTCTGGACTCTCGTTATCTCATTTCTGAAGGCTTCCCATTTTCCAGCCATCCCTTTACCTGTGAACATTTGTGCCCAATCAGCTTTTGAAGGTTCTTGCCTAATACTGCCAAAATTAGCCTCTCCCCAATTTAGAACTTCAACTTTTAGATCTGGTGTATCCTTTTCCATCACTATTTTAAAACTAACAGAATTATGGTTGCTGGCCCCAAAGTGCTCCCCCACTGATACCTCAGTCACCTGCCCTGTCTTATTTCCCAAGAGTAAGTCAGGTTTTGCACCTTGGTAAAAACAATGACTGCAGATGCGGGAAACCAGATTCTGGATTAGTGGTGCTGGAAGAGCACAGCAGCTCAGGCAACATCCGAGGACAGGCAAAATCCGAGGACAGGCAAAATCGACGTTTCGGGCAAAAGCCCTTCATCAGGAATAAAGGCAGAGAGCC
>NC_057719.1:46918469-46959332 GCF_004010195.1 Chiloscyllium plagiosum
CTGGCCCCAAAGTGCTCCCCCACTGACACCTCAGTCACCTGCCCTGCCTTATTTCCCAAGAGTACGTCAAGTTTTGTACCTTCTCTAGTAGGTACATCCACATACTGAATCAGAAAATTGTCTTGTACACACTTAAGAAATTCCTCTCCATCTAAACCTTTAACACTATGGCAATCCCAGTCAATGTTTGGAAAGTTAAAATCCACTACCATAACCACCCTATTATTCTTACAGATAACTGAGATCTCCTTACAAGTTTGTTTCTCAATTTCCCTCGGACTATTGGGGGATCTATAATACAATCCCAATAAGGTGATCATCCCTTTCTTATTACTCAGTTCCACCCAAATAACTTCCCTGGAAGTATTTCCAGGAATATCCTCCCTAAGTACAGCTGTAATGCTATCTCTTATCAAATATGCCACTCCCCCTCCTCTTTTGCCTCCCTTTCTATCCTTCCTGTAACATTTGTATCCTGGAAAATTAAGGTGCCAGTCCTGCCCATCACTGAGCCATGTTTCCGTAATTGCTATGATATCCCAGTTCCATGTTCCAAACCATGCCCTGAGTTAATCTGTCTTCCCTGTTAGGCCCCTTGCATTGAAATAACTGCAGTTTAATTTATTAATCCTACCTTGTCTCTGCCTGCACTGACAGTTTGACTCACTTCTGTTCTCAGCTGTACCCGTCTCAGATCGATCTCTTTCTTCACTATCTCCCTGGGTCCCACCCCTCCCCACCTTGCTAGTTTAAATCCTCCCAGCAGTTCTAGCAAATTTCCCTACCAGTATAGTAGTCCCCTTCCAATTTAGGTGCAATCCGTCCTTCTTGTACAGGTCACTTCTACCCCAAAAGTGATTCCTTTGATCCAAAAATGTGAAACCTTCTCCCATACACTAGCTCCTCAGCCATGCATTCATCTGATCTATCTTCCTATTCCTGCCCTCACTAGCATGTAGCACTGGGAGTAATCCAGATATTACTACCCTTGAGGACCTCCTTTTTAAATTTCTGCCTAACTCTCTGTAATCTCCCTTCAGAGTCTCAACCTTTTCTTTTCCAATGTCGTTGGTTCCAATTTAGACAATGACATCCTGCTGGCCCCTCTCCCCCGTGAGAACATTCTGCACCCTCTCTGAGACATCCTTGATCCTGGCACCAGGGAAACAACACACCATTCTGCTTTTTCTCTGCTGGCCACAGAAACATCTGTCTGTACCTCTGACTACAGAACCCCCTAACACAATTGATCTCTTGGAAGCCGACATACCCCCCGTTGCATTAGATCCAGTCTCAATACCAGAAACTTGGCATACCCCCCGTTGCATTAGATCCAGTCTCAATACCAGAAACTTGGCTGTGCGTGCCAAGTTCCCCTGAGAATCCATCACCCCCTACATTTTCCAAAACAGCATACCTGTTTGAAATGGGTATAGCCACAAAAGACTCCTGCTCTAGCTGCCTACCTCTCTTACCCTTCCTGGAGTTAACCCATCTATGTGACTGTATCTGAGACTTTCCCCCCTTCCTATAACCGCCATCCATCACAAATTATTGCTGTTGCAAATTCATCATCACTCCTATCTGTCTCTCCAACTGATCCACTCGATCTGATAAGATTCACAGCCAACGGCATTTATGGCAGATATAATCCGCAGTAACCCTTAAACTCTCTTTAAACTCCCACATCTGACAAGCAGTACATATCACTATAAAGGCCATTTTTGCTCCTTCACAATCTACAGACCCAGAAAATAACACCATCTTATTCCTCTACAAAACACTGCACCAGGTTAAATTAATAGCTATGGCTAATATTTTAAGTTTAATCAAGAGACCTATCTCCAAAAACATAAAATCAAGAAAGAATCCACTATACTCACTACTGCAGCCTTTCTCTTGGACAGACTTAAAACAACAATTAACTTATCTGATTCTGTGATGTGAATTTCGCCCAACAGTTCCTCCAAGATTAGTTGAGAATTTCACTGTTGGTTAATTTTCCCAGATGCACCCCGATGTCCAGCGATACACGAATTCAAACAGAAAGGCGGTAACTGTGCAGGTTTTCTTTCTCTCTCTCTCTCTCCTGCACTGTCCTCACCATGTGCTTCCTTTGTCTGCTCTTCTCCCTTTTAAACTGCTGTTGTCTTGACTTTTTTTTCCTAAGTTCCAAAACAGTGCAACAGTATATAAAAACAGTAATTGCTGCTCCTGGAATTCGAGGAAATCACCTCCAACACCTAAAATATCTCCAAAACAGGAGCAGCTCTTATAGCCAGAAATTTTTCCCGTCCTCCATCTTGGATTACCCAGAATGCAGTCTCGATACCATACACTTGGTTGTTCATGCTACATTCCCTGAGAGTCCATCACCCCCTACATTTTCCAAACAGCACACTTATTTGAAATAGGGATAGCCAAAGAAGACTCCTGCACTACCTGCCTACCTCTATAGTAACTTTTCTGGAGTTAGCCCATCTACCTGACTGTATCTGTGGCTTTTCTTCATTCCTATACCTGCCACCTATCGCATCCCCTTAGTTCATATAAATTCCTCATTGCCTCTAACTGCCCTTCCAACCGATCCATGTGATATGATAGGATTCACAACCAAAGAAACTTCCTGCAGACATATTCATCAGTAACATGGAAACTCCCCCTATACTCCCATATCTAACAGGAAGAGTACAGCACTCTGGTAAAGACTATCTACACTCCTTCACAATCTACAGACCCAGAAAATAGCATCATCTTATTGCTCTAAAAGAAAGTGCTCCAGGCTAAGTTAGTACTCGTGGTTTATATTTTTAAAATCTAACTAAAACATATAATCAAGAAAGAACCTACTCTACTCACTACTGTAGACTTACAGCAGGGTTACATGTTAAAAGCTATGCATTTATCTGTTCCTCTGCTGTGAGCTCTCCCACACACGTTCCTCCAAGGTGAATTTCGCAGAAGTAGGCCATTCAGCCCATCCACAGGCTGTACCGTGGAAGTAATTGATGGAAGTAATTTGCACTGGCTGGCTGACAGCCCTGGCAAAGTGGCAGGGAGATTCAAGACTACAAATTAATGCTCCATGGAGCCCTATCACCTTTCCCCTCACATATTCCAGTAACCTATTGGTGTCCAGTGAACTAGATAATCACACATTTTAGAAACTATATAACAAAGAGCGTTACAAATGAATAATCTTGTTTTTATTGAAGGCTGAGATGAAACAATGTTACAGAATGGGAAGACGTAAACTTTACATGACAGAATCTCAAGTCTTTGTCAAGCAAGTTTCAAACATTTTGTTTTATGTGCAGCCAAAAAAGCAGTATTTATGTTTGTCATGAATTTGTTTGGTGATTGTCCTGTTAAAATTTAGTTGAAATATAATGGAATTTAAAAGCAGCTACAGGCAGACCAATTAATCATGCCTCATCAAGTCCTGATCCATACAGTTGTTGTAGAACAAACTTGCTTCATAATTTTAGCATAAAACCCACAGATGCTGGGGATGTTGAGTATTTCCAAACTTGCCTCTTATAATTTCAAATTTCCACCATCTTCAGGATCTTGCTGGGAAAGAAAACTTATTTGGTACATCATGGTGGGAACATGAGATTACCTCAAAGACATAGAGATCAATGGATCCAAAGTGATATAAGATGACATAAGAATTGTGATTTTTTTTCTCATTATTTAACTTTGTTTCATTGACTATTCAGATGTCTTTAAATTGTCTAAGCTTTCCTTTACATCTTAGTTGTTTCTGATAATAAGATCTCAAACGACTTGGAAATGGGAGAGATGCTGTTTTAAACTCCATTTGTTTAGCATACAAAATCTAACGTAATGTGATACATTTCCAAGTTAGGATGGCGAGTGGCTTGGAGGGGAACTTGCACGTGATTGTGTTCCCACATATCTGCTACCCTTATCCTTCTAGATGGCAGCAGTTTTGAATTTGGAAGGTGCTGCCTAAGGATTTTTAGTGAATTGCTGCAGTGCATCTTTGTAGACAGTAGAAGCAGTGTGTAAAGAGTATCAGTGGGAGCAGGACTGGTTGTTTTGGATGTGGTGACAATCAAGTGGGCTGCTTTGGCCTGGATGGTGTCAAGCTTTTTGAGTATTGGTTAAGCTGCCCCTACGCATGCAAGCACAGAATATTCCATCACATTTCTGGTTAGTGTAGATGATGCCCAGGCTTTGGGGAGTCAAGAGGTGAAGTATTCATTGCAGAAACCTGCTCTTGTAGCCATTGTGTTTATGTGGCAAATCCAGTTGAATTTCTGGTCAGGATTAACACCAAGAATGTTGATAGTGGGGAATTCAGTGATGGTAACACCATTGAATGTTAAGGGGCCATAGTTAGATTATCTCTTATTGGGGTGGGTCATTGCCTGCAATAGGTGTGGCACAAATGTTACTTCCAATTTATCATCCCAAGCCTGGATATTTTCCACATCTTGTTGCATTTGAACATGGACTGCTTCAATATCTGAGGAATCACGAATGGTGCTGAACATTGCACAATCAGCATTGAACATCTTCACTTCTGACCTTACGATAGAGGGAAGGTCACTGACGAAGCAGTTGGGCCTAGAACACTACCCTGAGGAATTTCTGCAGTGATGCCCTGGGGTTGAGATGTTGGACCTCCAACAACCATAAATCATCTTCCTCTAAAGATGTGTCTGCCTACCACACATGGATTGCAGCAACTCAGGAAGGCAGCATGCCACCACTTTCTCAAGGTCAGCTATGATCAGGCAATGCCCACATCCCACAAGTGAATTAGAAAAACAAAACGGAAACTGACGGTTGTAGTGCAATAGTATGTTCGTTGAAATTAACATACTCAGCAGACACTTGTGATCTAAGTAGGACACTCTAGGCTGACTGACTGTGCAGATCGATTGTTCCCATTCCTGATGCCCTGATGTTTCTTGATAATATTTTTTCAACCACTTTTAGTTATTTGGTAAATAATAATTCCCTTGACATGAGACTGCCCTCTTAAAAAGGAACACTGCTATTTTTAAACTTGACTTTCATGTCAGAGACAATTTTGTAAAAAAGAATATTCAAATAAATTTACAGCTGGATAATTTCAATGGAACTGAATATAATGCTGAAATATCCTTAAGAATGGCAACACTTGATTATGAACATCATTATGTACCAGTAAAGAAATACACTAGCAGTCAGTCCACATAAACAGTTTCACTGAGTCATAGCAAGGTAGTGATCTAACCATTCAGTTCAATTAAAATTGAGTTGTTACCTAAGTGGGACCCACTGTGAGCACCTTATGATTGCAGAATGGAATCTGGTGCAAGTTAAAGGATGGCAGCCAAAGATCTGATGACCTCAGGTTTATGGAGGGTAGGATCTGGGCAGCCAGGAGTGCATCAGAAGAGGCAGGTTTGGAGGTAACAGACAGAACAAACTTTTTTCCAGTAACTTTTTCCTTTTACAATATCAAGTAGTTATAATGAACAGTCTTTTTTTTTGGCATCACAGTTCATCATTCTCCAATATTAATTATTTTCATTGCCATGATGGAAGAATAGCCATTTTCATCAAAGAAAATTGGAGAAAAGTATTTACTTTCATTTCAACAAAGTATCAGATTATCCAAGGATGTATTACAAATGGAGGGTTTGGTTTCCTGGCTGACAGTATAAATCTATGAAGAACTATGTTCATGTCTGAAATTTACTGCCAGCCATCCACTATTTCTACATAATGTTTTAAGAGGAAAGAAGTGTCAAAAGACAAACGGCGCTTATTTTTTTTAAATGGCTCATTTATTTACTGACTCATAAATATGCATGTCATCAATTCACACACATACTTTCTGAATCCATTTTTTACCAAAACAAATAATTGCAGGCATTTATAATCAATCATGTGGATTTGGATTTACCAAATTAGAACTTTTTAAATAGCGACTACAAAAGTAAACATTTGATAGGTAATGGTAATAATTTTTTCTGTCGATAAAGTATGTATCATTGGTGGTGCTCCATGAGAAATCACTGGAAATTACCTTCTCTTAAGATTTTGTAAGTTATCTCAAAAGCAAAGTGCTAACAAATTAATTCAGGTAGAGAATTTTGTGAAAACATAGCAGAGGGGATCTTTACACTGAAGGCTAATGAAAACCAATCTCAATGTACCTCTGTGCAGACAGCTGCTTCCAGATAATGAGAATATGTTCATGAATAATTGTGGTCACACATACATCTTGTACTACCATTTCATTGCAACTGTCAATCTCTTAACTTGTATCAGCAGTATGATATCACATTACTAAAACTTAAATATTCAGCACAGGAGAAATCTGGGGCATGCGTTTATAAGAAAATGCAATGCTCCACTTGAATAGTTAAAATTTCAAACAGAGCAGCAAGATTGAGGAGTCAGGATCAACTGATTATTTAAATTTATTGTAGGTAGTTTTGAAATGTGCCCCAATACTCCAAGGTACCTTCAAGCCAGTTTTACTGCCGATGTGAGGTTTAACTCCTAACTTGAAAGTTACTGGCTCACCACAATTAAAGTACATTGCTAACCTTTGAAATAAAATTGTAAGACCTGATGTTAAATGGGAAAAAAAGGACTAATTTATAGTAGGAATATGATACTTTCCATCAAAAGGAAGAATTAAATGAAATTGTTGATATTTGAATGCATTCATTACCCAGATTTCTCAACTTTAAAATCTGCAAAGTCTCACATGGAGTCCGATAAAATACATCTCTCATTTTTGTATGCCAATACACTTTCACCTTCACTACCATTATCCTTTGAACTAAATTCAAAACCAAACCATACTTTTGTGTACAAAACAGGAGCTTATTATTTCATGGTATTGAAACTCAATCAAGAATACGGCAAATTAAAGCATTTGATTGATTTTTCTTTAGAGTTTGATGGCAGCACAGAAGGGAATCCAAGTGGGTTCCGAGTTTCTCTGCTTCAATGCAGCTCATGAATTCTTTATTGGAAATGTAGCAGTTTTACAAGGCTGCTCTTGTTTGTGTTTGAATGAAGTCCCAATTTTAGAATGACTTCCACATTGTACAATGCGAAACTGATTTGTTGTTTATCATTTATTAATTATGCAAAGTAACTTATACCTGATAACTGTCACACATCAAAAGTAAGTTTAGTCTCAATGTGCCCTTGCAAGACAAAACTGAGCATCTACCGTTTAGTAAAACAAATATTTTCCCGCAAAAGCCTACTGTGACAGTTCATGGTAAGTTTGAGATAAACCAGCTTTCTACATGTTGGAGCCTGTTGAGTGGAATAGATTGGAACAAAGGAGCGATTTTGAAACTGAAGTGATTTAACAAAATAATGATTCGATTTGGGTGTACATACTTCTGTAAGTAAGACTTAAAGAATACGAGATATATTTTAACCAAGATTAAAGTTGAAATACAGAAGTGTAATGTTACAATCAGTTACATAGCTTCAAACGTTTGCTTATGGCGCTAAGAAGTCTAGAGAGGTATGCACATATGCAGGAAGGCTGTCGCTTCATTTCCTGAAGCGTTTTAATAAATGTGTACTTGATTTCCATGTAGCTGGAAGAATTGAGTGTTGGAGTAATGAACTAGCAGACAATTACCGTTCCAGATTTGGTAATGGCAGGGCGATGTTATCTGAATGAAGCCTATCAGTTGAAATGTCTGTAATTGCGCTGTCAAACAGCTGAAGAGCACTCCCCTTTCAGCTTATGGCCACTTCAAAATGAAATTCTTTCTTCGGCTTGGTTCTGCCCGATATGCAAGCGTCAAAGAGAAGGCAAGCAGATCGCCGCCTCGGGCCAATCGCCTTTCTAAGAGATAGTCCAGGTACAGCCATTGTTGGGAAGAAGGGAGAACTGATTTCCTTTGCGGTCAGTTTGGAAGCTCCGAACAAAAAGGCACGGCCACTGGGAGACGGTGAGTTTGAGTGAGAGGTTTTCTTGTGTTGGAACTATCACAGGAGGCTGAGATCTGGGGAGGCGTTGCTAACTCGGCAGCAGTGTGGCAGACTGGGTGTTCCTGCTGCTCTCATTCAGTGAAGCGGCACCTTCTGGATGCTTTCTGATTGTTTTGGACAAGATGATGGATATAATTGGATCAATATGGAGCCGGGGCACCAAGGAAATGGGGGCAAGTTTCAAGGATACCATTACATGAGAATCAAAGCGCTTCTATAAAATACAACGGAATTTTCCCTCAATCATTCCTTTTCTGAATCTAGTGAGAATAATTTCGCTCCTTTTCAAAAAAAAAACAAAATTCTGGACAGAAACATAAGGAAACAAAATGGATATATGCAACAGTAGCAGTTCTGCGGAATGACTTCAATCACGGGTTTGAATCCAAATGTAACATTTACTATCCAGCCATCAGAAGGATTGTCTTTACAGATATTCCAGAGGGGTTCAACTCCAAATAGAAATGATTCGTCTATTAACTAAATATTTATAATTCACAGATAAAACGCACAGGCAAACGCTGAAGATAAAAATCAGGATGAATTCGAAATAGGAGCAGGCGCCTTGCCTTCCTCATATGGAGTTTTGGTGTAAACTCAGTCTCAGCCTGCGAGCGTGTACCTGACCAAACCAACTCGGCATTTACATCGTCTCCTGCCTCCATTTTTGTTCAACAAAGGCTAACATTTGAATTCCTCTTAAACACAACAGTAGCATGTATAATAACTTCAAATGCGAATATTACATTTTTTTAAAAGAAAATGTCGACGCGTAATTCCGATGCCACGTGACAAAAGCAGTGTAAAGGAATAAACTTGACATACAATTCGATACTGTTTGTAGTCATTTAAAAAAAAGGACAAAGTCACTTGTGTGGAGCGACCCAAGGCAGACCAGACCACTTAAGGGCTGGAATACATTCCTAAATATTTCAGACATGAAAGTCGCTTTCCCCCCCGCCCCCCCTCCCCCACCATGGTATACAGTTTAGGAGATATGATGTGGAACGAAAACAAATGTTTCCTGAGGGAATGCAATCATCAGATCCTTTTTAAAGATTTATCCAAGTTGGCCACAGTTGAAAACTAACAGGGCCGTGAGTAAATTGCGGAGCACGGCTGAGTTTTGCCTGAGGGCCTGATCCGCTTTCTCCACCTGCACACTCCAGGGAGCACAGGCTGAGGCAACTCTTGCAGCTTTCCTCTGGAGTTTGCAAGCCAGCTAGACCCTTTTTGGGCCTAAGCAGTCTGCATTTCAACATCTCCAAAAAATTAAGGCTGCATGCAGCCTTGATTAACATCTGCTAACCCTCCCGCTACCTTCCTCCCATTCGTTTGACAATGATTTGCTGGAAGGCAAACCCTTTTTTTTATTTGGAGGGGGATGGGCTGGGGAAGAGGAGGGCACAGATGAAAGGAGAAACACTGTAATACAGTAACCCCTGGTGACAACTATATTCTCACTAAAAAGAGATTTCAGCAAATTAAAGTTTAATCACGAGAGAAATTTGACAAGTGTTAGTTTAAGGTACACTGTTAATTGGAATCTGACTTCTGGTTTGGCGCAAGGAGCTGTTTGATCTGCGTCAAGGTGTTCCTGCCACAGGGTCTGAAATGCCAGGGACATGAAAGACAAAACAGGTCTGAAAACAGTAAAGGAGATCCAGCCTTTTTACTGCATCTTTTGCAAGACCACCCTGTCCTTCCCAGCTATTCACTGTCCAATAATTACCCAGCGAACCAAAGAGACCCATATACAGCCATTAGCATAAGGACCGGGTTTGTTGACATTTTTCATGTATGCTAGTCTCCGTTCACACCTTTTTTAAAAAAATAACAATCAGCTTCCCAATAAAGGCACGACAATACTTAAAGCGTTTCCTCTGAGAGAACTCAGTTTTAGATAGGTAATTCTGCAAACACTTCCACACTGTGAACTGAACTGCAAAAAGGTGAAAAATAATAAATAGTACACTTCATGAACATTTATGAACATTTTTTCTATATTCCAATTTAAACATATACATTCTAATATACAGTTAACAAAGACGTTGTACAGAAATTTATTTTACGTTTAAAATATGACTCATTTTTATTTTCCTTTTATATGTAGTTATAAATATATTTTGTCAAAATATATGATCATATGGTCAACATTTGCACATAAGTCATAAATAATGTAATGGTGAACGCTGTTATGAATAGTGTCCAGACAATTTTTTTAAAAAAATGATCAATTCTTATTATTTCTCAGCGGCACCCACATCCCTCTACAACCATTTCCTGATAGTTTTTCAGAACAACTTTATCGTATTCGTCCAAGTAGAGCATTGAGATGGGACTGAGTTCCGTCGGGACACAGCAAGCTTTAGGGATGTTGGCATTGACAGAATTGACCAGGGTCTGCACGATGGCGTGGTTGGTAGAGTTTAGATGGTCCGCCAGTGGGAACGGGCAGTCCCCGTGACAGTAAAAAGCTTGGTAACCAGGGGGTGCCACTATCCAGTCGTTCCAGCCCACATCGCTGAAATCCACATAGAGAGAGTGCCTCCTGCAGTGCGATTTGTTTTTCTTACGCCTCTGGCCCTTGCTGCTCCGTTTCACCCTCCGGGTTAGAGCGTGTCCCTTGCCATCGTGGCTGAACGTTACAAGCAAGGGCCTGAGCTGCGACCAGTCGCCATGCCTCTGCTGCAGTGACCGGCGCATCCGGACGTGTTGACTCTTTGACCCGTTCAAGTGGGTGACCTCCACGGCCAGCCCGTGGTTGGGCTGCTTTTGCATGGTCCATCTGAGTACCGCCGGACTCACATCGAAGCTCTCCCACCGTGTCCTGTTCTGGTGGACCAGCCTGGTGTCTAAGAGCCTGGTGATCAGCTCGCCCTTCTCGCTCGGGGCTCTCATGATCTCGTACACGTTGATACGGTGGAGTCCGTCGGCCCGGTCCCACACGCTGTCGATTCGCTCCCGGAAAAGCCGCAGCTCTGCGGAAGACAGCACCTCGTTCTCAGGCACCACGCTGATATTAAACACGAAGCGGAGCTGCGAGTCTTCTCTCTGCCCTGGCATCAGCTCCAAGTGTTCTGTTACGCAACAGAAAGGAAAGACAACCCTTAAAAATCTCGATTCGCCCACGGAAAATTAAAATGGCTCGGGACCAAAATAAGATACCCGTAATTTAATCAAAATATACAGCCTGAGAGCAGACCGACTAAGAGACTTTTACAAAACATGCGCTCGACCTAAACAACAAAAGCTGCTGGGGAGAGGGAAATTAATGCTACCGACTGTCTCCCTGCTAAACACTAACTGCGAATGACGGCTGTCTTCAGAAAACATTCCTGTTACCTGCCAGAAATCCCCTTTCCAACAACCCCCACCCCCCCCCCCCCCCCCCAATAATTACCGGGCCATGAATTCTAACCGGTGTCGCCTAAAACTCCATATAGATACTGCAGCCATCAATTGATGTCAAATAAGCTTTTAATTTAAACATTATAATATACATAATCCACGTTTTAAAATTACATACATGGTGTCCTAAAAAAAACACAGGAACAAACAGTGGCTCCCGTCGCTCTAACAGAAACTCAACGCAAGGCGATAAATTGCTTATGCATACAGCTTAATCTCCCGCCACGGTCTGTTAGTATTGATCCAGCTATCATTACTGCCTCTAATCAATACAATCAGCTTCATGTTTCTGGGACAGTGATTGCAAGTCCAGTACCTTCATGGTGAAAGCTCCTCACGGTGTTGGCCCGGCTTGTGGATCTCTCAGGATATTCGAAACTAATGTCGTGAGTGACCTCGTCCCCGGACTGCAGCCTGTACAGATCCAGCATGTACTGGGGGACGACAGCGGACTTACTGGGCTGTGGGCGCCGTTGCAGTCCGAACATGTTGAGTAAAGTGGCCTCAAATTCCCGTAGCAGTTCATGGTTTTGCGGAGAGCGACGTCCACCCGCCTGGCTTTGCTCAGCAAACTTTTTCCTCCCTTCCTCTGGTATCAGACTAGCATTACCTCCCAGTAAGACCTGGCATAATAAAATTACCATCAGCATTCGGTTACCAGGAATCATGGTGTCTCTGTGGAGCAAAACAAGCAACAACAAAAAAAACCGAATGAGAATTACGAGTAATCTTCAATCAACGCCCCAGAGAGAGAACGCACGACACAGAGAAAGAGAGTGAGAGAAGAGGTATAATTACTTGGTCTCAACTCGGTTACAGTTAAATAGCCCATAATCAGGCAGATAGCACCATCCTGTTACTCTTTTGTGTTTTCACTATCTTAGTAATTATCTTAGACTGGTTTCTTTGGAGGCAACACGTTCAAAATGTTGCACTGGGCATTTCACCAAACGCCTCATGATTTTTGAGAAATGGAGAGAAAAAGGCACATAATTCGTGCGAAGAGTTTTTTTTTTAATTTAAAATGTGTTCACATTTCTAGATTGACTGCTTTTGATTGCTATGGGTCTGTCGATGCAACATTTCCTTAATTGTTTTCGTGATAAGCAAGGTACAAGTGCACCCCCTCAACCGAAACGAATTCTCACCCAACAAGAGAGCTGTAATAGTGTAGGGAAGGACCGCAAGTACATGTTTAAGAGAGGAATCAAATAAATGGATAAAAACACATAGATATCGCTACAGTATGAAACCGGGAAGTATGAATCCTTATTTATTAGAATAGTATAAAATAGGTCTACTCACTGACAGAAAACAAGGCAGATGAAAACAGTCCATGATTCTTGACAGCCGATCTTGGACAAGTTCTTGAAAAGCTCAGGGACTCTGGAGCTTGGCTGCTCGGCTACGTATTATCGAATCCCTCCTGGAACAGTATTTGAATATAATGAGCAGGCTCTCCGTTTCCTCTCGGCGACGTCAGACAGCCCCTCCCCAGCTGCCAATCAAGCCACAATCCCCGCCTCCCCGGCTGGCGCTCCGCCCCACACCGCCGGCCCCGCCCCCTAAAGTGAGCACACCGCCGGCCACGCCCACTACTGTCCGCGCCCCGCCGGTCACGCCCCAAACGGCGAGGCCGTCGTCAGCCCCGCCCTCTGTATTTATGCGCACCACGCCCCATCTGTCAATCAACTGCCAGCCCCACCCCCCCCGCAGCTCGACACGGCGGCGACGTCCCCCTCAGGGGCCGCCCTACCGCCCCGCCCCCATCAAAACCCTCCCAGCCGACCCTGACCCCTTCAGGCTGCACCCCGCCGGCGCAACCGCATCTGCTAATCAACATCAAGCCCCACCCCCTAAATGTTTAGCCACCTACGTCCCGCCTGTCCCTGTGTTGGCCAAGGGCGGGCACTGCGATACACAGTGCTGTCAATCAACACACCCACCCCGCCCAAGACACCGCCCACCCATCTCCCCGCCTACTGTCCAATCCAAATCACCAGCCGCGCCCCAACCACCAATCAAAGGCATGACCTGCCCACTACTGAAGCCAAGCGGCTCACCCGCTCTCTATGGGGAGCCCCGATTGCTGGCCATGCACCGTAACCTGACTGGCCTTCACAGACACGAACCCTCATGGCCCTGCCTCCTCCAAAGTCAGGGTTATCCCCCAACCTCAATGTCAGTCACTTTATAGACTGGCTCCTTCACTGTCCATCACCCCGCAGACCCGCTCCTTCACTGTCCATCACCCCGCAGACCCGCTCCTTCACTGTCCATCACCCCCGCAGACCCGCTGTCAATCATCCCATAGTTAAAAATCACACAACACCAGGTCAGAGTCCAACAGGTTTATTTGGGAGCACGAGCTTTCGGAGCGCTGCTCTTTCATCAGGTAGCTGTGGGAGTGGATCATACAACACAGAATTTATAACTAGGGCCATCCCCCGACCTCAATGTCAGTCAGTATATACACCCGCTTCTTCACTGTCAATCACCTTATAGACCCGCTCCTTCTCTGTCACTCACCCTATAGACCCGCTCCATCACTGTCAATCATCCTATAGACCCGCTCCAACACTGTCAATAACCCTAATGACCCGCTCCTTCTCTGTCACGCACCCTATAGACCCGCTCCTTCTCTGTCAATCACCCTATAGACCCGCTCCATCACTGTCAATCATCCTACAGACCCGCTCCTCCACTGTCAATCACCTTATAGACCCGCTCCTTCTCTGTCACTCACCCTATAGACCCGCTCCATCACTGTCAATCACCCTACAGACCCGCTCCTTTTCTGTCGTTCACCCTACAGACCCGCTCCTCGCTGTCAATCATCCTCCAGACCTGCTACTCCACTGTCAATCACCATAGAGGTCTGCTCCTTCACTGTCAATCACCATAGAGATCTGCTCCTTCACTGTCAATCAACCCATAGACCCACATCTTCACAGTCAATCACCCTATAGGCCCGCTCCATCACTGTCAATAACTCTATAGACCCACTTCTCCACTGTCAATCAACTTACATACTCTCACTGTCAATCATCCTAGAGGCCCGCGCTAACACTGTCAATGATCCTATAGACCCACTCTTCCACTGTCAATCATCCTGACCTCTTCCTTCGATGTCAATCACCCTATAGATCTCCTTATTCAGTGGCAATCACCAAATTGATGGTATAGTGGAAGGTTAGCTAAGACTACAAAGAGATATCGATCAATTGGGTCAATTGCTGATGAGTGGCAGATGGGAGCTAATTTCGGAAAAATGCAAGGTATTGGTAAAACAAATCAGGATGAGACTTATACAATTAATGGGAAGGCCCTGGGGAGTGTGGTAAAACAGAAAGGCCTAGGGGTTCGGGGACATAATTCTTTGAAATGTGTGTCACAGGTAGACAGGATAGTGAAGAAGATGTTTAGTATGCTTGCAATCATTACACAGACCTTTGAGTCTAGGAGTTGGGATGTCATGTTGAGGTTATATAGGCCATCGATGAGACCTCTTCTGGAGTACTCTGTACAGTTCTGGTCATCCTGCTATAGGAAGGATATTATTAGGTTTGTGTGCGTTCAGAAAGGATTTACTAGGATGGAGGTTTTGAATTATAAAAACAGGGTGGATAGGTTGGGACATTTTTCACTGGAGCATAGGTTGAGGGTACCTTGTATAGGTATATAAAATGATGAGGGCATAGATAAGATGAATAGCAAGGGTCTTTTCACTTAAGGTGGGGGAGTTCAAACCTAGGGAGTATGTTTTTAAAGTGAGAGGGGAAAGTTTTTTTCATAAGTGTTTTAGGGTCAACTTTTTACAGAGTGGTTCAGGTGTGGAATGAACTACCAGACGAAGTAGTGGATGCAGGTGCAACATTTAAAGACATTTGTATAAGTACATGAATAGGAAAGGTTTGAAGGGATATAGGCTAAATGCAGACAAGTTTAGTTTGGGAACATGGTCAGTGTGGACGATAGGGGAGTCCAAAACTAGAGGGCATAGATTTAAGCTGAGAGTGGAAAGTTATAAAAGGGACCTAAGGGCCAACGTTTTTCATGCAGAGGGTGGTGTGTGTATGGTATGAGCTGCCAGAGGAAGTGGTGGTGGCTGGTACATTTATAACATTTAAAATGTATCTGGACGGGATACATGAATAGGACAGGTCAAATGCTGGCAAATAGAACTAGATTAATTTAGGATAGCTGGTTGGTATGGCTGAGTTGGACTGAAGGGTCTGTTTCCATGCTGTATGTTTCTATGATTCTATGAATCCATGACCTGTTAGACCCGCTACTTCACTGTCAGTCATTCTATAGGTCTACTCTTTCGGTGTCAATCACCATATAGCCTGGTTCATTCCTGATGAAGGGCTTTTGCCCAAAATGTTTATTTTTCTGATCATGGGATGCTGCCAGACTTGCTGTGCTTTTCCAGCACCACTCTAATCTTGAACCTGTTCCTTCAGTGTCAATCACCCTATAAACCTGCTCTTTCAATGTCAATCACCCTACAGACCTCCTCCTTCATTGTCAAACAATCTACAGAGCCACACTTTCACTGTCAATCACCCCACAGACCCACTCCTTCACTGTCAATCACCCTATAGGCCCGCTCCTTCTGTGTCAGTTACCCCATAGGCCTCCTCTTCAGTGTCAGTCACTCTATAGGCCCACTCCTTCACTCTCAAAACTCTATACGCTCACCGTTGCATGCCAATTACCCTAAAGGCCCACCGTTGCACTGTCAATCACCATACTGGCCACACCTCCATCACAGTCGTCACCCAGCTCCTTCTTCATCGTCAGTCACCTCGGGCCACGCCTGACTGCCAATCATCCGGAGCCCCGACAGAGCTCACGGCCCACCTGTCAATCACCGGACAAGACAACACCCTCCCAACCCGCCCCCAGAACAAGCGACGTCCCAGTGCATGGGCGCCAATCAGAGCGCTAGGCTAGGAGGCTGATCACCTGTCAATCATTGCGGGGTTCGGAACCTCAGGCTGCAGTCGCCGCTGCTGAAACACCATGAGCATTGCGGCCAATGTGAAGAGAGCCTGGAGACACATGGCCCTGCGGTGCTGCAGCCGGGCGTGCGATTTTCACATTTCGCCAGAATGAACTCACGGGAATGCTATAATAAAAACAGAAAATGCTGGAAACACTCACCTGAAAGTAGCATCGTTACAGAAACACTGCCCATTACATAGGGCAACATTCAGTGAAAGTTTATGTGCATTTTCACTCGCTATAACCAAAGGCTAATCGATGCTACAGAATTTATATCAATACGGTTGCATTTTTATCAATTGTAACACCCATGAAATGGGCAACACCGTTTTTTAATGACTGTGTTTCACAAACTGCACCGAAATATTTTGTTTATTTCATGTAGTGCCTCTCGCTGACAAGTTCGTGTACAAATTCTGTCGACTACCTCCCATATGGAAACGGTTGTAAGTTATTTAATGACATATTTAAAGTAGGAACTCTGGTATCATAGGGACAAGATCCCATAATAATGCATAGCATTAAATCGCACATTTTCACAGGTTCACAGCAAAACACAGAAGCTCTTAAGTAAGTATTAAACGACCCCATCACCCATTTTCACTAAAAGCGTTATCAAAGTGCTCCTAAAATGCATTCACCATGCAATGCAAATTACACAAACATTTCACAAATAGATCACGCAACGTCGGGTATTTTTATCTTCCAGTTGGACTATGAAAATGATTCATTGGTTTACCAAGGTTTACAGTAAAAAACAGGCATCTGACCTCACAGAAAAATACAATCGATCCGAAATGCATGCATTATATACTCGTTAGCCTTCAATCACTCGATAGACTGATCTAATCAAAATCTAAGCAACGCTTTTAATATGTCGCCGCATTAAAACACGTAAGTTGGGAGTGTTTAAATCAAGATTTTAATACAAGTTGTCTATCTCCAAAACTATTAATTCAATATTAGCATCTGCAGGATCACTTAACTCGGTTCTGGCAATGAACTTTCAAGAAATGAAACCAGCTAAATATTTATATACAGGAAAATCAGTCAATTAATGCTCAAATCACCGCCAGTTTCAATAAATACATCCTGAGGAAATGTTCGTTATAAAGTGAGTTCTGAAACTCCAAGCTGACATTGTGGCCCTCGCGTTTTGTTAAGTGGAGCACGTGTGATTACACTAATAAGAAGCCAATGTGTAGGTAAAATAATTATTGCCAATTTATATCGACTAATTCTCCCGTTTTCACGATACAACCATCTCAGTTTTGCCACATGTATCAACAATAGTTAAAGATGACTCACCCTGCAAGTCGCGTACTCATATACTCCACAATAATTGCATCTGCTCGACTATCTGTAGGTAGAGAATTTTTGAACCAATCAAAATTCAATTTATCTGAAACGGACTGGATTAAGGCGCCAGGGATAGACGCGCTCGAACAAACCCTCATATTCGATCCATTTTAAGAAACCAAACTGGAACTATCAGTTAATCCCACTAATAAAGTGGCCGCCCAGTTTCTGCAATTTGTTGGAAAGTACGTACGTCATTGTGGTATTTTAGCGGAGTTCATAAAGCCTCACTTATGCGATCTCTATAATATTCCACTTCCTTCCTGCAGAAGTGGGTAATAGCTGTATATCCAAGGCGATACAGCGTGTGAATACCGTATACTGTACACATAACAAGTAGCACATTCCTCTATCACAAGTTTTCTTTAAACTAGCCCCACGGCGTTTATATTAACTTTGCTGTGAACAGCATATTAACTCGTCGCTTAGGAAGGATTGCATTTTATTCAGAAACCCGCATATCTGTGATCGAGTTCTTCCGGAGCGACAGAAATTCCTGTGAGCAAGAGAAAACAGATTTGAAGATAAAGAAAACGCAGAAATTGCAATTACAAAGTCAGTTCGTTGTGTTGGGTGGGGTATACAACCACAGTATGACGAAGATATGTAAAAGTCGGTTTTGGTCGGTACCAGCAAGTAGCGAATAACTACACGTGGAAAAAAGGCTTGAGATCAGACGAAAGTCAACGCTTTTAAGTGCCCTGAATAATAGCACGCGGTAAAGGTTACAGTGGAAGGATTGCACCTACTAATATGCAGAATATACACATTAGTTTAGTTTAAATTGTGATTAAAAATAACTAGAAAGCAGAAACAAATAGGTGTCAATTTTCCACCAACATCTTCACTCTTAAATCTTGGTCACGTTCAGTCATTCATAAGGGAGACGGTGTTGAGTCAGTCCTCCCCACCAAAAAAAGAGAAATGAGTGTAAGGGTTGGAGGGGAAACCAAGACTAGAAGATAAAGTAGCATTTTGAGGAGCACAATAGTTGTGCTACACCTTATTGCTTAGTAAATGGACTGCACATTTGTCGGGTCACAATCTAAAGCAGTGGTGGCTAATGTTCTGTAAACTATTTTATGTCATTATTCAAACGCTGGGAATAAATGCAATTTTTGACACAACGTCCAAAATAACGATACCTTTACACTGCAGCCTGGAGAGGGTTCATTAGAGAGCAGCTGGTTGGAAACCAGAACCTAGACCTCCAAGAGAGTAATATTTTCTCAAATTATTTGGACACTTAGAAATGAGTTTGTTTGGATTGGAGAAAAATGAAATTAATAGCATCTTCTTAAAAATGGCCAGAGGAGTATGTACCAGGAAGCTAATTCGAATTAGGTTGCTAGTAGCAAATTTGAAACAGCAGAATTTGCATGTAAAACTGAAGATTAGAAGTAGATTAGGAAAGCAAATTCAATGCTATAACAATTGTTGCTATGTTGACACTTATTTCAGCAAAATAGTGTAAGTATGGGGTTAGTGGTTGAATTAACACAAGCATTTATCAATAGCTATGATAAAATATTTTCTTCAGATACTGAAATGATGGAATTGAAATCAACTAATCAATGATAAACAATCTCAGTATGGAGTTGGATTTGCCTTATGCTTTGTATGTGAGAACAGTGACAGCATTTACCGAATCTTTCATTAAGAAGTAAGTTCTGTATTATCCAAGTGAGTTGAATATACAATATCATTTTATTCAGTGTAACAACTTATACTTAGATGGTGGCTTTAAAATAGTTGGGCAGGACAATCAATGCTGAGTGAGAAGGCTGTCAGGTAAGGTAACAAAGGGCATGTCGACCAGCTAGGCTTCTAACTCTGAGGAGAAAGTTAAATATTGGAGGGATTTAGTAAGAGAATTTCAGGAGGGTAGAGCCATGAGGGTGAATTAACAGGACAATGGATACACAGAGTTCCAGACTCAGAAGAACAAAAGGATGTTGCAGAAGTAGCACAGAGAAAGACCGTGGATAGATTCTATAAATTATTTATGCCTTGTATTCTCATGGTACAAGCCATTCCTCAGCTATGAGAGTGGGGAAGTAAACTCCTCCTAGTGCTGTCCCACTATTATACTGTCTGAAAGTCCTTCCTCATGAGGCCATCTAGATGCCTCAACACAAGAACAAACTAATTAGGGCAAGAGTTGGATAAGTAGCTCCTTAAACCTGCTCACTCTTCAGTAATATCCTGGGGGACTTTTTACCTCAACTCAACTTTTCCATTTCTGATCTTACATTTTCCTCTTAAATAAATTCAGGCCTTTCCATACAAAGAATAATGGATTATATATTGTATGTATATTTTTCATTTGTACATGTCACAGTCCTTGTCCTACCATTCCAGTAATTCATCAGATTTGTAAACAGTGACATAGAAAAGCTGTATTTGCTGCCTTGGTAAATATAATCATGTCACTGAATACAGCTTCCTCTCCAAACTGATTTTCAACTATAATTCACAATCGAAACTGCAGAGCAGTGCAGTGGTACAGCAAGTTGGTGAGTCAACATATTATACTACCTTTCACCCTTTACATCAACAATTCCTGCACAATGAAATTAAGTTTCTCGCCTTATTTTCAAGGTAAATTGCCAATTGTTGATATCAATTATTCACTAGTAGTGCAAACTCTTAAGGCAACAAATGTTGAAAAACAGGGATTATCCAAATGAAAATGTAGGCTAGCCTATTAGCCAATACTATTAAACACATAGTCTTTCCTTCCACCAAAATATTAACATTAGTAATTGTGAAAGTGCAGCACAAAGTTGACCTATCTCATCAATATGATCTTCAAATGTGCACTAAGTAACATTTCAAATATGCAGTTTCTAAACTTGACAAGAAGTGATTATAGAGACCCATCCAGTATGACGATGTCAGTGTTATAACTGAGACAGTTGCGAAGAAAGTCAAGAGAAGCATCAATGTTATCACTAATAGCAGGCTTTAAGAATAGATGAACATTTAAGTGAATTCAGGAGTGAGGTGAGATTGCTTTTCCCAGAGTAGTAAATGGCAAAGGAGAGGTAATAGATTTGGTTTTGAGACATTGTGAAGGAGCCAGAGAAATGTGCAATAGTCCTAGGTGAAATTTCACAACACATTTAAACATGGGACATAATGAAATGTGAACCAAGAGAGTTTTTCTCAAGTGAAAGGAAAAACTCAACAGCAGCGTGCCAGATTTCAGTCAAGCCCAGAATGTTAGTTTACTCCTCCAGGATAAGGATATGAACAGGGAGTCTTGTTCACAAATGAGCAAATATTTTGCAGGCTGTTGTAAAGTGGAAGCATGTTTAGACATTCAATTGACGAGTGGAGGATAAAGACAAAGGCAGAGTCACTGGGAAGTGAAATAGCTCATATTGTGAATAGGCTACACAAGGGAGGAAGCTTCAGATTATTGCCAGAGGAATTAAATGAGTTCAGGAGGTGTTAGGAGAGAGGAGTGAGATAAATAAATAAAATGATGTGCAGCTTAAAATTTACATAACTATCAACCTCTCATCCAAGATTTGTGGTATGTTAAATAAGTCTGCTTTTCTCTCAATTTCAATTAATTAATATTAAGCAAAATTGCTTATGCAAGCACAAATATATTACAAGGTAAAAAGACATTTAATTTCAATTTCACTCACTTTAGAATTCTGTTTTAGTCTGACTTCCTAGATCATATATTTCAAAGGACAACATCTGAACATTTACAGTTAAACCACCTAAATGAACTTGCACGAATATCAGCTTACGATCAGTGAAGGGGCAAAGATTAGCTGCAGGAAAAGTACTTATAATGAAAACTAGAGGCCATTGAAGACTAAATGTTAGGCTAGTTTAGCCAAATGGTAGTGCCCTTATCTGAAGGAGAAGTTCACAGGCTCAATTCCCAATGCATGAATTTAAACAAATTAACTGAGCAGGCACTTCAGCATAATACTGAAGGAGGGCAGCATTGTCAGAGCTTTTCATCTTTCAGATATTTACCTTTTCAGATGAATACAAAAGTAATGCACTATTTAAACTATAACCAAAGCGTTCACCAGATGTCCTGACCAACATTTATGCCTTAACCAACACCACCACAATAGATGAATTGCTCTTTTTTCATTGTTGTTTTGTATAAATTGACTACTGTGTTTGCCGACATAACTATGAACACGATCAAAGCAATTCATTGGATGTGAAGTACTTTCAGACATCCTGTATATGAGTGGTACTTTATGCATTTTTTTAGAAAATTAACCTATTTTTCTATTCAACCTGTTGGGAGGTGTTTTTACACTTCTCTGGAGCAGGTGTGACCTGAACCAGGGCTTCCTGGTCTAAGGATAGGGACACTATGACTGCGCCACAAGAGGTTGATGCATGTTATGTGGCATCAGAAACATAATTTAGACTTCAGATACAAAATGTGAAAATTGCTACATGTAGATAAGATGGTAAGTGCAAATCAATATCAATGTGTGAAGTGATATATTTTGTTTTAAAATTAGCATTGACTATATCAAGTAGGCTCAGTGTTCTGAAAGAAATGAAGTATTTGGGGAGTAAGCTTACAATTTATTAAAGGTAATAAACAAGGTTAATAAGGAATTAAAACCTAAGAGAATTCTATATTTGATCATGTGGTATGAAATTAAAACACTATGTGGTAATGCAGAGTTATATAAAACATTCGCAAAATTCAGAGGATTGTGTGTAGCATTGCGCTGCACACTATATAAACAACCTTAAAGCTTTAGGGGATGAAACCCAGACTCCCTTAGGGTTATTTCTGGTTTGAATGAATACAACTGCATCATTTACATTAGAGTATCATTGATTATAAGATGGTATTGAAGTGTTTAAAATTGTGAAAGAATTGAACCAGGTCTTGAGAATAGGCTCTTTTCATTTCCTATGGCTGTGGAGTTTGCCATGATTCTTGATGTGCAAATTCTTGATCTTTAAATCTTTACATTCAACTTTGACCATGGAGTTTGAGAATTTAAGTTTTATATTAAGAGGTCTGGAAATAAAGAGCTGGTACCAAAAGTGACCATGAAACTGTCAAATAGTTGTAAAAAAACCAAGCTAATGTCCATTTGGAATGGATTATTGCCTCCCCTATCCAGACTGATTTATGTGACTCTAATCATGCACCAACATGCTTAACTATACTCTTAAGTCAAGTCAAGATCAGCAATTCACACAGTTGTATAAGACAAGTGCAAAGAATCAGATAGTATTTTGAATAGCTAGTCAAACGCCATTTTCTTAGGGCAATAAGTGCTGGCATTGCTGTGACGCGTAGAGACGAGCATCTTTTCTAAAGAAGGTGGAAGGTCTATAGATACAAAAGCCCATGCAATTGGTTTTAAATAGAGCATAAGAGAAACCTTTTCACACATCGAGTTGCGAGGCTATGGAATTCACTTAGTGACTAAAGCAAAAACTATGTCAACATTCAAGATTGAGTTGAATAGATGAATGAACAAAAAGGGTATAAAGGAGATTTTAAAGTATTCTACTATTACAAACACCATAAAAACTGATAACTTTTTTAAAAGAAAGGAATCCCCAGGAAGTCAATAGAAAGGAAACCAATGGATAAGATTTCACTTTTTATAACGTTAATGTAACAAACCAACCATATCAAACATAATTCAAGCAAAAGGTAACTGTTGAAGGATATTTTTAATATAAAGGTAAATCTTGCTTTAAATGATTAGTATTGCAAACAATATTTCTTGGACAATTGTTGTACCAGGTGCAATCATGCAAACTTTCCAACTTGGCCTCCTCTTTGGAAGATCCCATTCCATTTCCCATTGAATTGTTTGGGTCCATGAGACATATCCACTACATACTCCATCTGAGGTGTCTGGACAGATTCAGAGCTGACGTGGTAGTTGTCTGTGATCTCGCTCTCACAAACTCACAATGTTCTGATGGTAATGCAAAGGAGTCCTTAGGGATTCTGTACAATTTGAAATGATTTGGTGAGCTTTGGCAACATAACAACTGAAACAGCAACAAGACATAATCCCTTGCCTTTCCTGTCTTTAGCTTTCTGGTCTTTCTATTGGATAACACACATGAAAATGGTAAAATTGCCATTGTTTTACCAGACTACAGGGCTGCTATCTCATTATGGAAATGACTGGTGCTGGTCTAACCACATCTCAGGCAAGAGGAGGGGTTGAGAAGAAGAGTCCTTCATGGTAACCTCAGTCAATGCAGCATTTGAAATCATGTTGTTAGTAATACTCTGCATTACAAACCAGTTGTTAGTAAATTGAAATACTTGACCCATCAGAAATGTGCTGTTTGCTCTATTCTCAGACACCTGCTTCATTAGTTGGATGTGTTCAAAGAATGCTATTAGAAAACTGTTCCATTTTGAAAGGTACTTGCTTGTTTCCTCTTTACATGAACTCTTACTGTATTCTGAACAGCCGAACAGAAAATACAGACTGACCTAACCCACTGCAATTAACTTTTTATTTGCCCTTTGCTTCTTAGCTGTTTGTCCCTATGGTAACCTCAGATCACATGGGCATTTCTTGGAACAAAACTATGCCATTATCAGTGAACCAATTAATTCCATTTCAGAGAGCTCCCTAGCCCACTTTGACAACTGAACATGATTTCACACAAAAAAAAAATTAGGCCTTCCTCTAGCACATAGATCACCATACTTTTATTGATTTATTGAATCAAAAGCCAATGTTTGTAATCAGAAGATAAGCTTCAATTAGGAAAGCAATTTTTCAGAAAACTACTTGAAGTATGTAAGCTTTTCAAGGCGTGATGCCAAAAGGAGTTGACCTTGAGTTATATTAGCTCCCTCTTCGGCATCACCTTGCTCATAATTTCATGATCTGCGTGATGCAATTGATGCTATGCAACAGCTTTCTACATTAGCCTGGGAAAGATCTGATTCTTCCATATGATGCAAAGACTGCTGTTATATGCATAGTACAATTACACATTTTATCCTTGTAGTATCTGGATTTATGCGATTTAGCCAAATTGTGGAATTTCTATTTTGGCAGTCCTTATTGGGGTTAACCTTAAAATCAGAAGGCTTATGTATAAGTCAAGTGAAATTAGAAATTTGTAACATCAAATAGAAACATAAATTATAAACAGTTTCTTAAATCTCCTAATAGATTTCATGCTGATCAAAACTTTTGCTGTTGGATAAGTTACACTTAACCTTTCACAAAATAGCTCACAAAACAGAACTGCCATGAGAATTCCTCACATGAAAACCAGGCAAATGCAAGAAGTTGAGAGAGAAGATTTAGAGAAGAAAATATGACGCCAAAAGGAGAATGTGAAAATATTAACCTCCTGAACATTGTGCAAATATTAGTGAAAATCCCCACTTCTGACCTTATGAAGGAAGGAAGGAAGGTTATTGATGACATAGCTGAAGATGGTTGGACTTACGATACTATCCTGAGGAACTCCTGCAGAGGTGTCCTGGAGTTGAGAGATTTGACCTCAAACAACCATGATCATCTTCCTATGTGTCAGATATGACTAAGCAGCACAGAGTTTGCCTTGATACCCATGAATTCCAGTTTTGCTAGGGCTCCTTGATGCCACACTCTGTAAAATGCAGCCTTGATGTTGAGGTCTGTCACTCTCACCTCACCTTTGGAATTCAGCTCTTTTGTCCATATTTGAACCAAGGCTGTCAGGAGCTCAGTGGCAGAACCCAAACTTGGTGCCAGTGAGCAAGCGATTGCTGAGCAGAGTGCTGATGATAGCATTGTTGATGTCATATTCCATCACTTTACTGTTGAACAAGAGTAGATTGATGGGGCGGTAATTGGCCAGGTTGCATTTATCCTGCTTTTTATGTACAGGACATACCTCGGCAATTTTCCACATTGTCGGGTAAATTTCAGTGTTGTAACCAATGGAAGAGCTTGGCAAGGGGAGCTGCAAGTTTTGGAGCACAAGTCTTCAGTACTATTGCCTTAATGTTGTCAGGGTCTTTAGCCTTTGCAGTATCCAATGTTTCTTGAAGTCACATGGAGTGAGTTGAATTGGCTGAAGACTGGTATTTGCGATGCTGGGGACCACAAGAGGAGACCAAGATGGATCATCCACTTGGCACTTCTGGTAGACAATTTCTGTGGATGCTTCAGCCTTATCTTTTGCACTGATGGGCTGGGCTCGTCCATCATTGAGGATAGGAATTCTACTCCTTCAGTGAGTTGTTTAACCATCTAGCACCATTCCTGACTTGGATGTGGCAAGACTGCAGAGCTCAGATCTGAACCTTTGACTGCTGGATTATTTAGCTCTATTTATCATTTGCTGTTTGTGCTGCTTGGTATGCAAGTCATCTTGTTTGGTAGCTTCACCAGGTTGACATCTCACAAGCCCCCAGAAGTTACTAAGGAGGACTTTGTACAGTCTACAGGGCTGTTTCTGCCAATGTCTTTTCCGGTGCCTAGATTGATGCTAGATACTCCATCTGGTTTGAGTTTTTTATTGATACATCATTTGACTTTTGCCTTCATTTTACTTGCCTTCAGATATGGCTCATGTTGCTCCTGACATGCCCTCCTGCATTCTCCATTGAACCAGGGTTGATCCCCTGGCTTGATGGTAATGGTTTAGTGGGGGGATATGTTGGGCTATGAGGTTACAGATTGTGCTGATGGCTCACAGTGCCTCATGGATGCCCAGTCTGTTCAAAGTCTGTGCCATTTCGCATGGTTGTAGTTGTGAAAGCTGGACTTCATCTCCTCAAGGACTTGTACCCATAATGGTAAGGTGCTGCGGAGTACTGCTGAACAAAGAGTTTTATAGTTTGTTGAAAGTGGAGTCTCAGGTATTTAGGATAGTGACGAAGGCATCTAGTAAGCTTTCCTTTATTTGTCAGAGCATTAAGTATAAGAGTTGGGAAGTCATGTTGCGGCTGTACAGGACATTGGTTAGGCCACTTTTGGAATATTGCATGTAATTCTGGTCTCTTTCCTATCGGAAGGATGTTGTGAAGCTTGAACAAGTTCACAAAAGGTTTACAAGGATGTTGCAGGGTTGGAGGGTTTCAGCTACTGGGAGAGGCTGAATAGGCTGGGGCTGTTTTCCCTGGAGCATCGGAGGCTGAGAGATGACATTATAGAGGTTTATAAGATTATGAGGGGCATGGATAGGGTAAATAGACAAGGTCCTTTCCTTGGGGTGAGTCCAAAACTGAAGGGCACAGGTTTAGGGTGAGGGGAGAAGATTTGAAAGAGGCCTAAGGGGCAACTTTTTCACGCAGAGGGTGGTGAGTGTATGGAATGGGCTGCTAGAGAAAGTGGTGGAGGCTGGTACAATTGCAACATTTAAAAGATACCTGGATGGGTATATGAATAGGAAGGGTTGAGAGGAATATGGGCCAAGTGCTGGCAAATAGGACTAGATTAGGTTAGGATATCTGATCAGCATTTGGATTAGATTAGATTCCCTACAGTGTGAAAACAGGCCCTTCGGCCCGACAAGACCCCACCAACCCTCCGAAGAATAACCCCCTCTGACTAATGTACCTAACAACTATGGACAATTTAGCATGGCCAATTCACCTAATCTGCACATCTTTGGACTGTGGGAGGAAACCGGAGCACCCAGAGGAAATCCACGCAGACACGGGGAGAATGTGCAAACTCTACACAGATAGTTGCCCAAGGCTGGAATCGAACCTGGGATCCTGGCACTGTGAGACAGCAATGCAAACCACTGATATAGGGTCTGTTTCCATGCTGTACATCTCTATGACTCTATGACTGTAAGGACTGTGCGGTGATCACTCTTACAGATACTGTCATGGACAGAGAAATCTGCAGCATCCAGATTGGTAAGGATGTAGGCGAGTATATTTTTCCCTCTTGCTGGTTCCCTCATCACTTGCTGCAGACCCGGTCTTGCAGCTATGTCCTTTAGGACATGACCAACTTGATCAATAGTGTTGCTGATGAGCTATACTTGGTGGTGAACATTGAAATCCCCCACCCAGAGTACATATTATACCATTGCCACCCTCAATGTGCCTCCAAGTCTTGTTCAACATGAAGGAGTACTGATTCATCAGCCGAGGGAGGATGGTATATGGTACTCAGCTGGAGGTTTCCTTGCCCATGTTTAACCTGGTCATGAGACTTCATGGGGTCGGAGTCAATGTTAAGGGCTTTCAGGTCAACTCCCTCCCACTGTATACCACTGTGCTGCCACTTCTGCTGGGTCTGTCCTGCCAGTGGGACAGGACATTTCCAGGGATAGTGATGGTGGTGTCTGTAAGGTATCATTCTGTGAGTGTGACTGTGTCAGGCTGCTGCCTGTCTGGTCTGTGAGACAGCTCTACCAATTTTGGCACAAGCCCCCAGAAGTTACTAAGGAGGACTTTGTAGAGTCTAAAGGGCTGTTTCTGCCAATGTCTTTTCTGGTGCCTAGATTGATGCTAGATACTCCATCTGGTTTGAGTTTTTTCTTGATACATCATTTGACTTTTGCCTTCATTTTACTTGCCTTCTCATTTTAGTTTTGATCTCTTTACTTCCTATTACCAAATTTACTTCCTTCCAATTTGAGTTATCGCTCAGGCTTCCAATCGACGGAAAAGATAGGTTAAACCTTCCCCAAGTGCACAAGCAAATCTCCCTATTATGGTATCAGTCCCAGGGCTGTTACAGTGTAACTCAACCAGTACATGTTCTACTAGCTGCAGAACTGGTCCAAATGCCTAAGAACTATGATGCCCTCCTTCTTACACCAAATCTTTAGCCATGTGTCCAATTGCTCATTTCTTCCATTCTTTTACTCACTAATATGTGACACTGTAATCTGAGGTTACTGCTTTTGAGATTTTCCTTTCTAAGTTCCTTCCCAAGTGCCTAAAATTGGCTTTCAGGACCTCATCCCTCTTCCTATCTATGACATTAATGCCAATGCAGACCATAACGTCTAATGGTTCCCCCTAGAAGGATGTCTCGTGTCTACTCCATGAAATCCTTGAATCAGATATTAGATAGGCAACACACCACTCTGCAGCCACATTTACAGAAATTTATAATGTTCTATTTTTCAACAAAAAAATGATAATGAGCTTTGATAATGATAATGATGAAATATCTTGTTAAAGTGAACAATCAGAACTTGCGGTGTCTACTTCAAAACTTGTTTCTCTTTACATTATATTTCTCCTTCAAGGAATTTAATTGATACTGATGATGAGCCAAACTATCTGAGGTTAGATACTTGATTTAGCAAATTCTATTTTGAGAGTTTAATAGCTGCTTTGACCAGTTGTGTAAGGAGACAGAAGTGAAACTATCGTTTTCCAAATACTTAAAAGCAGGTACATCACCATTACACCCTTTGGTACTTTTGGTATTATTGTTGAAGGAGTGTTTTCTATAAATTCATGAAATTGTACTCATTCTCCTTATTTGTCATGGATACAAGGTTCCTATTCAACCCTTTTTGTAACATCGCCTTCATAAAACCACAATTAGCATTTACTGAAATACCTATTATCACACAAAGAATACTAAGTTCAGAAGTGGTTTAGTGGCAAAAGTACCACATAAGCTGTGCCCAGGAAGATGTTATAGGTTTGAATTTGACTGTGCTGAATTATTGTACTTGGTAAGGAAGGAGAAGACCAGCCATGGTTCCACTCCTTGCAAGGCAGTGACCCCTGATAGAAAGAACATTTCTAGATCAAGAGTGTGAACCAGCATGATATTACCATGTGATTGTTCAGCTGAAATTAACAGACAAATTTGACATTTTATGGATATTCATATAAATGTATAATACTTCATCGTTTTTAGTTATTTAAACATATTCGTTGTGTACATATTAGTTGTGAATGTCTTTGGTGTTCTGTTATGCATATTCTTTGTGTTCTTTTGACTTAATCATTGAAAGCTTTAATATTGAAAAGTAAAGAGGGAGTGAATTACTTAGCTGCTGATTTATTGGGACATGTGGAATTACAAACCAGTCAATGAAATAAAATGGGCAGGTGCAGCAAGCAATTAGGAAGGCAAATGGTATATTAGTTTCATTACAAGGGGATTTGAGTTCAGAAGCAGAGATGTCTTAGTACTGTTGTACAAGGCCTTGGTAAAACAGTACCTGGAGTAGGGAGTGCATCTTTGGTCTCCCTACCTAAGAGAAGATATACTTTCATAGAGGGAGCACAGCAAGGGGTCGCCAGGTTGATACTAGAGATAACAGGGTCCTTGCATGAGGAGAGATTGGTTCATTTGGGCCTGAATTCACTAGAGTTCAGAGAATGAGATGGGACCTAATTGAAATGTGATTCTAACTGGGCTCGAGAGACTAGATGCAGCAAGTATGTTTTCCTTGGTTGGGGAGTCTAAAACCTGAGGTTATGATCTCAGGATACAGGGTACATTTAAAACTGAGAGGAGGAGACATTTTTTCAGTCAGGGCTGGTCAACATGTGCACTTTGCAAACATAAAAGGCTGCAGCAGCAGGGTCACCAAGCATTTTCAAGGGGGCTGAGACATAAATGGGAGGGAGATGGGGCTGGGGGGAAGGTAGCTGGGAATGCGACAGGTAGATGAAGGTGATGGAAGGTGATGAACATAGATCAGAGAGGAAGGTGAGCGGTAGGTGGGAAGGAAGATGGACAGGTAGGGCAGTTCAAGAGGGTGGTGCGAGTTGTAAGTTTAGATCTGGGATAAGGTGGGGGGAGGGAAAATAAGAAAACTGGTGAAATCACCCCCTCCGCGACTCTCTTGGTAGGTCCATGCCTCTCCCCCCTCTCCCGCCAACCCAACACTTACTGCCTCACTTTCTCCTATATCATTCCTCTGTCTGACACCAGACTGGGAAACAAACTGGCTTATTCAGAACTTAGTTGTGGCTCAACACTCCATGGGGGACAGCGAAACTGCTGTAGTTACATTCTCAAAGTATCTGTGAATGGTTTCAACAAAGAGACTGCCTCATGGGAGGTTGTGATTGTGACCAACCTAAACAGAGAAGCTTTATCCGGGAAGGCACGATTACATCCAGAGACTTTGTCAGAAGCATGCTCGTGAAGATGTGTCAGAGACAGTTGACACATGTCCAAACAACTCATTTACCTGACTCCTCAGGCTTACCCACCCAACATGTGTCAGAGGCTGCCAATCGTGCATTGGACTTACCAACCATTTCATAACCCATTAAACTGGATTGCATGAAATTCATCCACGATCCCGAGGGACTGCCCAAGAAAAAGGGATTTGTGTGCGAAAATATATCTACTTAGGGCAGTCGATCAGGCTTTAAACAAATGGGGCTAGTGGGAGTCAGGTATGCTTGTTCACAGGGAGGGAAGTTTAGAAATCCAAAGAACAAAGTTGATATAATAGAGGAGTCTAGTGATGTGGTTAAAGTTAAGCAGAGTGGGACATAAACAAAAATTGCAACAGGGAATAAGGTCCATATGAAGAACCATAGTAAGAAAGTACAATTAATAGCTCTTTATCTGAATGTGAAAAGCAGCCAAAATAAGATATGAACAAATTGTGCAAATAGATTAGATGTAATCTGAAATTTTTTCGGCTTTGGGGAGTCAGGGTGACTTATTCCTCACAGAATGGGAATTTTATAAGGTGTCCAAGGTTAGAAAATAAGTAATTCCAAAGTACACACCATTTCAAAAAGATAGACAGTAAGGATAAGGAGGAAGAGTAGCCCAGATAGTAAATTATGATGTAGGCAAATTAGTAAAAACGATCTTGACTCAGAAGATCAGAAATTGGAAGCTGAATCCATTCAGGTCAGGAATAGTAAAGTTCAGAAAGTACTAGTAAGAATTGTTCACAGGTACACTAACAGTAGTCAGACCATTTAACAGAGTATTGGCAAGAAGTTATCAGAGTTTGTAACAAAGGCAAAGTAACAGTTGTGGCTGAATTTAATCACCAAATAGCCTGGACCATCCTATTGGTAAAGATGGTCTGAAGTTTGAGTTTTCATGAGTTTCGCAGAACAAGACTTTGTGAAACTACCTAGAGATAAAGCTATTGTGGATCTAGTATTTTGCAAAGAGGCACTGTTAACTAGTAATTTCATTGCAAAAGATTCTCTGAAAAATAGTGAACTATACACTCACAAAAATCTTCACAAACAAGTATTTTATACTTAGGCCAACACCTCAGGTGATTTGATAAGGGTCAAGTAATTTTTGTGCTACACAACAATTTCCCCTTGATATTAAATGGCATTAACATAATTGAATCCCCTACTATCAATATTGTGGGGTTACCATTGACCAGAAGCTGAACTATTCTAGCCATATAAACACTGTGGCTACAATAGCAGTTCATTGGCTGTACATTCTGTGAATAGGAAATCAACCCAACTCCCCAAGTCAAAAGAACTGCAGATGCGGGAAATCTGAAAGAAAAACAGAAATTACTAGAAAAACTCAGCAGGTCTGGCAGCATCTATGGAGAGAAGCCAGAGTTAACATTTTGGATCCAATGACCCTTCTTCAGAACTGTAAATCCTATCCACCATCTACAAGTTACAAGTCACGAGGGTGATGGATTTGCCCTGGATGAGGACAACACCAACAATATAAGATCATAAGACCTAGGAGCAGAAAATAGGCCATTCAGCCCGTCAAGTCTGCTCCGCCATTCAATCACGACTGATAGGTTTTTCAATCTAATTTTCCTGCTTTCTCCCCGTAACCTTTGATGCCCTTGGCAAGCAAGAACTTATCTACCTCTGTTTTAAATATACTCAATATCCTGGCCTCCACAGCCTTCAGTGGCAATGAATTCCACAGACTCACCACTGTCTGGCTAAAGAAGCTCCTCCTTATCTCTGTTCTAAAGGGTCTCCCCTTTACTCTTAGGCTGTGCCCTCAGGTCCTTGTCTCAATATGCAAGAAATTCAGTGCTATCTAGAACACAGCAGTCTGCTGATGTCACGTCAAACAATAAACTAAAACATTCCCTTTCTTCACCGTCAGTCCCCAATGGCAGAGTGTCCACTACTTACATAATGCACTCCAATAACTCACCAAAGCTCCTTCGACAGCACCATGCATTGGAGGCAGTACACCAAACCTTCCCAGGATGAGAAATTGTGCTAGTATAAGAGACTGAATAAATTTGGCTAATATTTATGGGAGTTTAATGAAATGAGAGGAAATCTCATTGAAACATACAAGGTTCTGAAGGCATCAAGGTATTTCCCCGAGCTGAGAAATGCTGAATGTGGAGTCATTGCCTTAGAATAAAAGGCCTATCATTTAGAACTGAGATGTGAACAGGTTTCCTCATGCCTAGGGATGTGAATGTTTGGAATTCTGTACCCTGGAGTGCTGCACACGCTCTGCTGTTGAATGTATATAACATTGAGATCGATGTTTGATTGTCATGGAAACAAAAGATACATGTATTGCAAAGTGGAATCACAGTCAAAAATTGACCATGATCATATTGAATGGTGCAGCAAGGTATGACAATAAAGCAGGAGATACTCGATAAAGATACTCATTTAGGGAATTGATGCATTGACAATGGGCTGAATGGTTTCTGTCTATGCCATATCAATCTGTGATTCTCCACTTGGGGATTAATCAGTAAAGTTAACTACTTTGGTTTATGATTTCCCCTCAGCGATGAAAACATTGGGAAACAGAGAGTGGATGCTTAATCACATAGGAAAGCTGGCTGGTGCTTTTGTCATAACACCTATGTAGTTGGCAATGATACTGAGTTGCCTGACATATTCACCATTAAAGTTATTCTGAATGCAGCTCTGTATCTCACAATAGGAGTTTGTGCTAGGGAGGTCTTGTGGGGATGTGGTTGGTGATTGCAGAGATAGATAATTGTTTAAAGTATTTATTTTGAAGATTTTTGATGAACTTTCACATCACAGAATCAATAATCAATTTTGCTACAGTATCAGTGAATGGTTTTTATGATATTGAACACAGTGATTCAAATATCACTTCAAGACATGTTTATGTTGAAAGCAGATGAAGAATGGAAGTGTGATTGTGGTATCAATGCTGTAAGAATATCTTTGTCATGATGGCAGTAGTGATCATTCTGAAAGTCAATTATACAAAAGTCTGTGCTGGTTTCTTTTGCATGGGCTGAAAGCAAAATAATGAATGTTAGATTGTAGCAGATTAGTTAATGAGAAATAGTCATCAAATGTTGGGTCAACTTAAATATAAAAACAGAAGTCAACTGCATATAAATTGCAGGTTTGTAAATTAAATATGTTTGTGCACATGAATCTTACCAGATTGTTGATGGATAACGAGTGTCATTGACATCAACAGATATGATGAATAATCTCTGCTCAGGTAAAAAGACATCTATCCTGGACATAGACATCTAATTCACATTTGTTAGTGATCACATCATATCACCATTGTCTTTTTTCAGAGATTGACACCAGAATTAGTAAATGAGCACGTGTGAGGTAACCCTGTCTTTTTCATTATGGGCATACTACAAGACTTGGAAACATATCTGAACACTATAGGCTCTACCGCCAATCAACCTGACACTTGTGCAAACATATTTCATGTTCAATTCAAGAAATCTGACATATTTGATCATTTCTCAGTTAAATAACTTTTAAAAATTTATGCCTGCTACAGGTTGTGAAAAAAAAAGAGGGGTCCCTATTCTTTTGCTGTTGATCCTTTAGGGAAAAGACAAACCACAATCACCTTGAACCACAGAAAGCGCCATAGAAATATTATGGTACAGAAAGAGGCCATTCGTCCAATCATGTCTGCACCAAACAAAAATAAATTAGGCCCTCATCCAAACCTCACTTTCAGGCACCTGATCCTTAGATGGTGGATTACAGCACTTCAGGTTCGTTTTAAATGAACTAAGGGTTTCTGTCTCCACCACCATGCAGTGCAGTGAATTCCAGACACTCACCATCCTCTGTTTGAAAAGATTTCCTCCTCATGTTCCCTCTAATTCTGTTACCAGTGATCAAACATCTGTGCTCCTGCTAAATGCCTCTTCATGAAGTGAAACCGCTCTTCCCTGTTCACTCTATTCAAGCCTCTAAGAAGTTTGTACCCCTTAGTTATGTGACCCCACATTCTCTTGTGTTCTAACAAAACCAGCCCTAACCTGTCCAGTTTTTTTCTCATAGGTGCAATTTTCAAACTCTGGCATCTTTCTTATAAATCTCCTCTGTATTTTCTCTTAGTTACATTCCATCTGTTATATGGTGATCAAATCTGTACACAGAATTCCAGCTACAGTGCATTCAGTGTGCTGTACAGTTCCAACATAACATTGCTGCTTTTGTATTCTGTCCTTGTCCAATAAAAGAAGACATTCTATCTCTTCTCTTTACCACCTTATCTACGAGTGCTGCCACCTTCAAGTTCCTGTGGACATGCTTTCTAAGGTCTGCCCTCCTCAATACCCCCCCCCCCCATTCACTATGTATTCTCTAGCTTTGTTTTGGCTCACAAATGCACCACCTCACACATCTTTGGATTGATTTTCATTTCTCAAGTCTCTCTCTGCTCAAATAAATCATTAATATAATTCTGGAGTCAACAACTATCCTCTTCATTACCAATTACACAACCATTTTTTGTGTGCCATCAGCAAATTTATCAATTACGTCTCAAACAATTAAATTTAAATCAATTATTATGACAACAAATTGTAACAAATACTATAACAAATTGCAAGAAATACTACAACAAATTGTAACACTGAGCCCTAAGGATTGCCATGGAAACTGCTTTCCATTTGCAAAATAACACTGTGATTATTATCCTTGGCTTCCTGTCACTGAGTCAAGATTTTAATCCATTATGTCACTTTCTCCTGTATCCCATGGACTTTTACATTTCTGACCAGTCTGATAAAGGGGCCTTGTCAAATGCCTTACTAAAATCTATATAAATGACATCCACTGCATTATACTCATCAGTCCTTCTTGTAAATATGTCAAAAATTCTATTAATTAAGTAAGACATAACATTATGTTAACAAAACCATGCTGACTGTCCCCAATTAATACGTGGCTTCTTAAATGATAGTTTATTCTTTCTCTCAGAATTAATTGCAATAATTTGCTCACTATTAAACTCAGACTGACTAGCCTTAATTATTTGGCCTACCCCTCACACTGTTTCTTAATGATAGTGTGATATTTGTAGACCTCTAATCCTCTGGTATCTTGCTTATATGTTGTGAAGATTACAAAATGATTCTCAGACCATTCATGTTTTCCTCAGCTTTCTTTAACAGCCTGGGATACAATCCATCTGGCCCTGGTGACTTATCCTTTATTCAATGATGTCAGTGCCTCTCACATTATGCCTATTGTATATAATATTCCACATGTCTCCTCTTTAAGTGCACCACCTGCATCCTTCCTGTCCTTTTTCAAGACAGAAACAAAATACTTAAGAACCCTGCCCATATCTTTTGTATCTACTCATAAGTTATCTTATACACCTCTGACAGGCCCAACCATTTCTTTAATTATTTACGTGAACTTAATGCACTGATAATACATCTTTGGATTTGCACTTGACTTCACCACCAATATTTTTGCATATCTTCAATTACTTTCCTAATATACATTTTTACTTCACCCTGTAATCCTCTATTCCCCTCTTAGCTTTTTAGAGTATTAACTTTTTAGTGCATGTCATAATATTTGTTTTTCTATTTTATCGCATCCTATGTGTTTCTGGATAATCAGAGGACTGGAGATTTGACAGTGTTGCTCTTTTTCTCCATCACACCCAGAGAATCTCACTTTTGAATGCCTCCTACTGATCTGTCACTGAATTTCCTTCAAGTAGCTGTATCCAATGAACTTTTGCCAGATCATCTCTCAGCTTAATAAAATTATTGACCTCCAACTTAGAACTTTTACTTTTGTTCTTTCTTTGTCCTTTCCTATGATGACACCAATACTAATTATAATATTGTCACTATCTCCAAAATAATCACCCACTGCTACTTCATCCATTTTCCCTAAGACTAAAGCTAGAATTGTGTCCTCTTTGCTGGGCTTGATGTGTGCTGGCTAAAAAAAAAATTCTTGAATATAGTTCAAGAATTTTGTGCTTCTGAGCCTTTCACACTGTTTACCTGCCAGGTTTTACTTGGATGGTTGAAGTCCACAGTTATTGTTGTCCTATTGTTTTTTTGCACTCGCAAAGTTACCTGCTTATTTGTTCTTCCCTCTCCCTCCCACTATTCAAAGGTATTTGATGCACTCCTTGAAGTATAGCTGCCCCTTTCTTGTTTCTGAACTCATCCCATATGGTTTCATTACATGCTTGGTTTAGTATGTTGTCCCCCCTCAGAGCTGCAGTTGATTCTTTAACCAATGATGCTACAGCCACATCTTCTTTTATCCCCCTCTCTATCCTGTTTAAAAACTCTATGTCCAGGGATGTTGACTGCCACTATTGCTTTTCTTTGCACAACATTTCTACTATAGAAGTGACATCATGCTACCAGGTGTCTATCTGTGCCGTCAGCTCATTGGCTTTATTCACTATTCCCCTTGCATTTTCATTTGCTCATGTGCTGTACGTTTGTTAACCTCACTTCCTAAAACAATAAGATCACAATATGTTGGCGCAGAAGTAAGCCATTCAGCCCGCTGAGTCTGCTCCACCATTCAATGATATCGTATCTGATCTGGTAACTCTCAACTCTACTTTCCTGTCTTTTCCTGATAACTTTAGATCTCCTCACTAATGAAAAATCTGTCTATCTCAGCCTTGAATGTACTTAATGACCCAGCCTTACTAAGGGTCATTAATTTCTGCAGTAAATAATTCCATAGATTCACTACCCTCTGAGAGTGAACTACTCCTCATCTCTGTCTTAAGTGTATGACGCCTTTCTCTAAGATTATGCCTCTGGTTCTAAACTCTGTCAGAAGGGGAAAAACCTCTGTGCAGCTACGCTGTAATGGAGTCACAGAGTCATACAGCACGGAAGCAGACACATTGGTCGAACTTGTACGTGCTGACCAGACATCTCAACCTGACCTAGTCCCATTTGCCAGCATTTGGCTCCTATTCCTGTAAACCCTTCTCATTCATGTATCTATCCAAATGCCTTTTAAATGTTATAATTGTACCCACCTCCACCACTTCCTCTGGAGCAGCTCATTCCAGACATGCACCACCCTCTGTGTGCCAATTTACCCCTCAGGTCCTTCTTAAATCTTTCCCTCTCACCTTAAACCTATGTTGTCCAGTTTTGGACTCTCCCACTGTAGGAAAAAGACCTTGGCTACTCACCCTGTCTCATGATTTGATAAATCTCTATTACGTCACCCCCTCAATTTCCAGTACTCTAGGGAAAAATGCCCTAGCCTATTCAATCTCTCCCTATAACACAAACCCTCCAGTCCCGGCAACATCCTTGTAAATCTTTTCTGCACCCTCTCAAGTTTATCAACATCTTTCCTATCGAAGGGTGACCAGAATTGTACGCAGCAATCTAAATGTGGCCTAACCAATGTACTGTACATGTATAACATGACATCCTAACACTTGCACTTAATGTTCTGACCAAAGAAGGCAAGCAGCCAAACGCCTTCTTCACTACCCAGTCTACCTCTGATGCCACTTTCAAGGAACTATGCACCTGCATCCCTAGGTGTCTTTGTTTGGCAACAGTCCCCAGTGCCCTCCCATAAATTTTATAATTCTTATCAAATGCAACACCTTTACATTTATCTAAACTAAACAATATCAGCCACTTCTTGGCCCATTGGGCTCATCTGACCAATGTTCCATTGTACTTTGAGATAACCTTCTTCACTGTCCATTACACCACCTATTTTTGTGTCATCTGCAAACTTAGTAATCATGTGCCTATATTACCAAGCCTTGCAGCTCATCGCTGGTCACAGACCTCCAGTCCAAAATGCAACCCTGCACCACCACCCTCTATCTCCTTACTTTAAGCTCATTTTTTATCCAATTGGCTATCATGCCCTGGATCCCATGTGATCTAATCTTACTAACCTTGTTGAACGCTTTTCTGAAGTCCATTTAGGCAATGTCTACCACTCTGACGTTATCAATCCTCTTTGTCCCCTCTTAAAAAACTCAGTCAAGTAGTCAGACAGGATTTCCCACGCACAAAACCATTGTGACTATCTCTAATCAGTCCTTGCCTTTCCAAGTGCATGTAAATCCTGTTTCTCAGAATCCCATTCCACTGCTTACCCACCACTGATGTAAGGCTCACCAGTCTATAGTTCCCTGGCTTTTCCTTACAGCCTTTCTTAAATAGTGACACCACATTAAGCAATCTCCAGTCTTCCGGCACCTCACCTGTGTCTGTCAATTATACAAATATCTCAGCAAGGGACCCAGCAATCTCTTCACTAGCTTCCCACAAAGTTCTGGGAAACACCTGTTTAGATCATGGGGATTTATTTATCTTTATCCATCTTAAGACCTCTAGCACCTCTTTCTCTTTAATATGAACTTTAATAATTCACAACATCACTGTTTATCACCAAAGTTCCCGAGCTTCCATGTCCTTCTTCACAGCAAATACTAATAGGAAATATTCATTTATTATTTCACTCATTGCCTGGGGTTTCACACATAGACAGCCACATTGATCTTTAAAGGGTCCTATTCTTTGTCTAGTTACTCTTTTGTCCTTAATGTACTTATAGAATCTCTTTGGATTCTCCTTAACTCTATTTGACGAACCTATCTCATGCCCCGTTTTAGCCCTCCTGATTTCCCTCTTAAGTATATTTCTACTGTCCCTAAACTCCTCTTGGGATTCACTTGATCCCAGTTGTCTATCCCTGATGTATGTCTTCTTTTTCTTGACCGGAGCCTCACTTTTTCTAGTCACCCTGCATTCCCTACACCTACAAACTTTGCTCTTCATACTAACAGAATCACACTGTCACTAAACTCTCATTTTCTTTTTTTAAAGGTTTCCCTCTTCCAAAATGCTCCTTTACCTGTGAATAACCTTCCTCAATCCACTTTTCAAAGTTCCTGTCTGATACCATCAAAATTGACCTTACTCCAATTTAGAACTTTAATTATTTTATCAGTATGATCCTTTTCCATAACTATTTTAAAACAAATAGAATTATGATCTCTTGCCCAAATGTGCTCCCCCACTGAGACCTCAGTCACTTGCCCTGCTTTATTTCCCAAGAGAAGGTCAAGTATTGCTCCTTCCCTAGTAGGTATATCGACATATTGAATAGGAAAGCTTTCGTGTCCAGACTTAACAAATTCCTCCCCATCCAAGCCCTTAAAACTATGGCAGTCCCAGTCTATGTTTGGAAAGTTAAAATCCCCTATTATTACAACCTTATTATTCTTACAGATGTCTGCGGTCTCCTTACAAATTTGTTTCTCAATTTCCCATTAACTATTGGGGGGGGGGGAAGGTATATAATACAATCCCAACAAGGAGATTATCCCTCACTTGCCATCCCCTGCTCGACACTGTCCTATCCCCCCTAGTCCAGGAACTCCCCACATACGTTCGAGACACCACCCACGCCCTCCACCTCCTCCAAGACTTCCGTTTCCCCGGCCCCCAACGCCTCATCTTCACCATGGATATCCAATCCCTCTACACCTCCATCTGCCATGACCAGGGCCTCTAAGCCCTCTGTTTTGTCCTCTCCCAACGTCTCCAACAGTACCCTGCCACCGACACTCTCATTCGTTTGGCCGAACCGGTCCTCACCCTTAACAATTTCTCCTTTGAATCCTCCCACTTCCTCCAGACAAAAGGGGTAGCCATGGGCACACGTATGGGCCCCAGCTATGCCTGTCTCTTTGTTGGCTACGTAGAACAGTCCATCTTCCGTAATTACACCGGCACCACTCCCCACCTCTTCCTCCGCTACATCGATGACTGCATTGGCGCCACCTCGTGCTCCCGCGAGGAGGTTGAGCAATTCATCAACTTCACCAACACATTCCACCCCGACCTTAAATTTACCTGGACCATCTCCGACACCTGGCTCCCCTTCCTGGACCTCTCCATCTCCATTAATGACAACCGACTTGA
>NC_057719.1:46959798-47006255 GCF_004010195.1 Chiloscyllium plagiosum
GGACAAGTCATGGGGACAGTGCTGAGCTGGAAGTTTGGAATTAGGTTGAGGTGGGGGAAGGGGAAATGAGGAAACTGTTGAAATCCACATTGATGCCCTGGGGTTGGGCCTCCTCCACCGCTGCTCCCTCACCACCAGATGCCTGGAGGAAGAACGCCTCATCTTCCGCCTCGGAACACTTCAACCCCAGGGCATCAATGTGGATTTTAACAGTTTCCTCATTTCCCCTTCCCCCACCTCATCCTAGTTTCAAACTTGCAGCTCCGCACTGTCCCCTTGACCTGTCCGGACTTGTCCGACCTGCCCCGCTCCTTTTCCACCTATCCACTCCACCCTCTCCTCCCTGACCTATCACCTTCATCTCCTTCCCCACTGACCTATTGTACTCTATGCCACTCTCTCCCCACCCCCACCCTCCTCTAGCTTATCTCTCCACGCTTCAGGCTCTCTGCCTTTATTCCTGATGAAGGGCTTTTGCCCGAAACGTCGATTTTGCCTGTCTTCGGATGCTGCCTGAATTGCTGTGCTCTTCCAGCACCACTGATCCAGAATCTGGTTTCCAGCATCTGCAGTCATTGTTTTTATCCCCTGCCCTGAATCTAACCTCTGCTTCCCATTGCCATGCTAATCTAGTTTAAACCTTCCCTACCATCACTAGCAAATCTCAATGAAAGGATATTCGGCCCAGCCCTGATCAGGTGTAGTCCATCCAGCTTGCACAGGTCTCACCTTCCCCAGGCAAAATGGACTGCAGATGCTGGAAATTAGAGTCTAGATTAGAGTGGTACTGGAAAAGCACAGCAGGTCAGGCAGCATCCAAGGAGCAGGAAAGGACTGGTCCCAAAGCCTCAGATACTGTTTCCCTCCCTCCTTCACTAGCATTCCTGCCATGTGTTCAGTTGCTCAATTCTCTTATTTCCATACTCACCAGCATGTGAGACTGGGAATAATCCTGCGATTACAGTTTAGAGCTTCTACTTTTTAATCTCCTTCCTAGCTCCTTAAAATTTGCTTCCAGGATCTCAACTCCTTTCCTACCTAAGTCATTACCTATTGCTATTCACTATCCCCAGAAGAATGTCCTGCAGCTGCTTGGTGTCCTCTTTGACTATGGCACCAGGGAAGCAACATGCTATCCTGGAGTCAGGACTATGGCCAGAGAAATATCTGCCTGTTACTCTGACTGCCCATCCTTTCTTCTTCCTCCATTCCTATACAGCTGAGCCACAAATGTAGCTCTGACTGCACTACCCTGAGGAACAAACACCCTTATCAGTATCCAAAAAAAGAAAATCGATTATTGAGTGGGACCCCTGCCCCACCTACCAGGTTCCCTTCGACTGCTTGTTGGTTGCCCATTCCTTTTCTGCTTTCATTCTCCCAACCTGCAGTGTGACCACCTCTCTGAATGTACTATGTTGAGCACTCTTGTGTCGCAGTGGCAGTCCCTAATACTGGACCGGGAGGCCTGGAGTCAAGTCCCACCTGCTCCAGAGGCATATTGTAACATAGGTGGCACAGTGGTTAGCACTGCTGCCTCGCAGCTCCAGAGACCCGGGTTCAATTCCCGCCTCTAGCGACTCTCTGTGTGGAGTTTGCACATTCTCCCTGTGTCTGCGTGGGTTTCCTCCGGGTGCTCCGGTTTCCTCCCACAGTCCAAAAATGTGCAGGTCAGGTGAATTGGCCATGATAAATTGCCTGTAGTGTTAGGTGAAGGGGTAAATGTAGGGGAATGAGTCTGGGTGGGTTGCTCTTCAGAGGGTTGGTGTGGACTTGTTGGGCCGAAGGGCCTGTTTCCACACTGTAAGTAATCTAATCTAATCTAATAGGTTGATTGGAAAGAAAAATAGCCACCAGGTTCATGTATGCACCATTGTGATTCTAACCACTGGGCAAGCTCCAAAACGTAAAGGCCAAATTTTTGTAGATGGTGACACCTCCTGCACGATTGTCTGGCCGACTGGTAATATCCATATATTATAGGACATGTATTCCACATCACCTGAGCTGCTCTGCCATGTCTTAACTGTACCTCACTTATTTTAACTTTATTTTATTTGGTTTACTTGTATTATTTTGTTTTACTTGAGCTTGACTTTACTTCACTGTTGATTATATTTTTTACTTGAATTGAAATAGCTACTTTCTTAAAAATAAAGTCGTATTCTTCATATGACTATTTAAAGGCACTCCCTAACAGCATTTTCTCATCTTTCAATGAACTTATGGTTTTGTGGCGATGTCACATTTTCTATTTTTAGTTGAACTCTGCCAGCTTCCAAGTAGAGATACCTCCTACAGGTTCAGTTCTCTTGGCTAACCTGATGATTATGTTGCAGTTGTATTTAGGACATAGAACATAGAACAATACAATGCAGAACAGGCCCTTCGGCCCTCGATGTTGCGCCGACCTGTGAACTATTCTCAGCTCGTCCCCCTATACTATCCCATAATCATCCATGTGCTTATCTAAGGATTGTTTAAATCTTCCTAATGTGGCTGAATTGACTACATTGAGGTGTTTCATAGGAAACAAAGGAAAGCAATGATCTATGTGCTGCATAGCTATTGTGGGAAACCAATTTCAATTTTGTATTGTTGATGGGTAATTCTTTGTATGCAACCCATGTAGATTCCTTATCAGAAAAAATAGTTACACTCTAATCCAAAGAGGTAGATGATCAAAATATAAGGATGATAATGTTTTTGTTCCTTTTAATCAACTCTGTCATATCTGCAAGTAAGTTTTTCAAGTTTCATAATAATACCAGAGGAACTCTCAGAGAATGTTGTAGAGATCAATGAGATTAGCTATGATCTTATTGTTGTTAAAACACAAATGAAATGCTGGTAAGTTACCTATGCATGACAAACATCCCAGAGTGACATGCTTTGCTATCTACCACATCTGCAAAATAATTACTCAAGTAATCAATTTAGAACATGTACTCACTGTAAACATTTTATGTTTTGACATGGTGGTTTCAGAGGAAGACTGTTGGTCTTTCAGCACTTTGTGCCCAGAACCAGGACTTACCAAAACATCATGTTGAGGCTGATTCAAAGTCCTGGTATCCATGTCAGAGAGACCATGATGATATGTTGTATGTTTCACAAACTGTGCATCAAAGAGTTCAAGGCACTAGCGTCAAGTCACATTTCAGGTACTACAGGTTTGAACAATTGCTTCTGGTTAACGTCATTCAATTTGGCAGCTTCAAGCAGGCAGTTTCAGAAATGAGTTTGCAGAATAAATAGGATGCTTGCCTTAGAGGGGGTGGAGAAATACACAGTAGTTAGGGTGGAATCTGCTATGGTTCTTCTGCTTTGTAAACCTGTTGAACCACCTAGGTTATGGATTGATTAGAAAGTTAACCTATTCGAGGAATTGCTATTTGAAGTTCAATGGCTTGGAAACAATTCTGTTCTGCTATTGCCACTTTAAAATAAAAAATGAAGCTCCTCTGGACGTTAAAATCCATCTTGAAAGTCAAGTGTAGAAATTCTCTGATTTTCTTGAGATAGCTGATAGGAATAAGCATACAGAAGATTTTTTTCGTTGGCTATGTCCTTTTAATGAAGAACCGTTATGCACCAAAATGTAAATGATGTTTATAATAACAGGAATGATCATTTAAGAACATAAGAAATAAGAAGTGTAGTAGGCTACTCAACCTATCAAACATGCTTCAACATTCAATAAGATCACGACTGACTTTCTATCTCAGCCCATCTTCCCACATTAACCCCTTAATCCTGCAGTGACAAAAAAAATCTAATTGATTTCTGCCTTAAACATACTCAATTACTAAGTATCTCCAACTCTCTGGGCTAAGAAATTAAAAGATTCACCATCCACCGAATGAAATAATTTCTCCTTATTTAAGTCCAGGATAACCATGTGTTCTGAGATTGGCCTAGCCTGGTGTCACTGTCCTTTCATCAGGGTCATTGATGTAAACTGTAAATTTTTGATGTTCCAACACATCATTCCTTACATCCTGACAACCTAAAAAAGACCCATCTATAAAAACTCTCTGCTTCCTTTTATTTATTCATGGGATGAGGGTGTCACTGGCTAGGCCAGCATTTATTGTCCATTCCTAATTACAGAGTCAACCACGTTGCTGTGGATCTGGGGTCAGTGGAGCCAGACCAAGTAAGGATGACAGATTTCCTTCCATTAAGATCATTAGTGAACCGGATGGGATTTTTCCAACAATCAACCATGGTTTCATGATCATTGTTAGACTCTTAATTCCTGATTTTTAGTTGATTTCAAATCCCACCATCTGCCGTAGCAGGATTTGATCCCAGGTCCACAGAATATTACTTGGGTCTCTGGTTTAATAGTCCAGTCATAAAACAACTAGGCCATTGCTTCCCCTAGCCTAGCTTCTATCCCTGGCAATATACTAATCACTATACCATGTACTTTTATTTTCTGTACAGTGACACTATCAAATGTGTTCTGAAAATCTAAATAGAGTATATCCACCAGTTTCTGTTTATTCTTGGTACATTTTACTTCTTCAAAGAAGCCCAAGAAATAATTAAACATGAATTCCCTTTCACAATGTCATGTTGACTCTGCCTGATTACCTGAAACTCATCAAAGGTTCCTGCTATAACTACTTTAATAACAGCTTTTAACATTTTTCCAGTCTCAGATGTTAAGCTAGCTGACTGGTAGTTTCTTGCTTTCTGACTCTCTTTGCAATATAGGAATTACATTTGCTATCTTCAAGTCTAATAAGACCTTCCCTGAATCACAGGAAGTTTGGAAAATTAAAACCAATGCACTAACTATCTCACTAGCCAATTCCTTTAAGACCCTAGGATGAAGTCGATCAGGACCCAAGCATTTGTCAGCTCAGTACCATGACTCTGGTGATTGTAACTTTCCTGAGTACCTCCCTCCTTTCCAGTTCCTGATTTATCACTGCTGCTGGGATATACCTTGGACATTCTTTGGTGAAGACTAATGCCAAATATCTTTTAAATTCATCTCCTCTTTATTTTCCATTATTCTCCAGATACATCATCTGTAGGATCAAACCTCGCTTTCTTAACCTTTCTTTCTCAATATTTATAGAAACCCTTATCATTTTATTCTATTTTTCTGGTGAGCCTTTTTTTGTATTCAAATTTTGCCTCATTTTTTGAAATTCATTTAATATTCTACGTAATCTCCTGATGTGCCACCTGCCTTTGTACAATATGCTTTTCTTTTAGTTTGTTACAATCATTAGGCTTTCTAGTTAGCCAAGGATGGTGGGTCTATCCCTTAGAATGTATCTTACTTGTCAGAACGTTGTACTGTGAAAGATTCCCCTTAAATGTTTGCCACTATGTCTCTATTGGCCTAACCTTTAACCTATATACCAATTTGTATTTATGCCCTCAGAACTGCCCTTATATAAGTTTAAAAAGATAGTCTAAGATCTACTCCTCTTCTTGAAAATGAATGTAAAGTTCAGTCATTTAACGGTCACTGCTGCTGTGAGACTATTGTTCAATCCTATCTCATAGCACAATACCAGAAATCATACCTTCTAGTAGTGTCCAGAACATGCTGTTCTAAGAATCTATCTCAAAAACTCGTCTGGGCTACTGTTACCCATCTGATGTTTCCAGTTTATGTAAAAATTGAAGTCTTCCATAATTATCATTGGGCCTTCCAAATGAGCTCCCATTATTTCCTACCTTATGCTCCACCTTATTGAATGGTTAATGTTAGAAGGCCTGTACACTACTCCCACAAGTGACTTCTTGCCTTCATCATGTCTCATCTCAACACAAACTGTTTCAACATCCTGGTTTCACACATGTAGAATATCCCACTAATACCATCATTAACCAACAGTGTCACCCGTTCACCTTTTTCAAGCTTCCTGTCCTTTCTAAACATCCTGTGCCCTTCAATATTCAGGCCCCAATCCATGACATCCTGCACCGATAGCATAGCAAAGGCTAACAGATTGATTTCTATTTGCGCTTGCAGTACATCTCTATATGCATTCAGAGGGCTGGATTGTACTCTTTTTTTTGGCTGCCAGTTTTGTTGAGTTTCACGAAGAGTTTTTCTCTCTCCATGAAGTTGAGTGAGATTCTGGACATCTTATCAAACTTGCCTCATTAACGACCTTCCATGCCCCTGTGGCACCCCTGTCATTCATCCCCCCACCCCAGTATTGCCATTCCTGGAACAGCGGAGGTCATGCCCAGCGGCCCTGGATGTTCAGTCAGGAGGGACGGTTAGCAGTGCCACAAGAAAATGAAGCCTCTCTGCCTTATAAGGTAAATACTGCACTCCTCTCTCGGCCACCTCACCCACCAAGGCCAATGCTGACCACTGTCACTATTGCATGCAACTTCTTTCATTCTTGCTTAGTGATCAGCAGTATCAGGGAGCTAATACATTCAAGCGGCCGGGGATTTGGAATATGCCAGGCCTGTGCCCTGTACAGTGCATGCGTCTGAGTGGAGCGGTTATGTCTCTAAAGGGCCTCACATCAGTGGGTGTTGCCTGCCCATCCCCCGCAGGTCGAGACACTTATCCGCCCACTCCAGGTATGGTTGCAGTCAATTTTGCACTCATTGTATATTTTGATTCTACAGCTTGGTGAAAGGTGACAGCATGCTTATTTCTGGCAGTGGTTCCCAGCTTCTGGTCCCATGTGTCAGCGAGGCTCCAAAAACCTAGATCCCCTTCCTAATACCCGTGTCCAGGCAGTGCGGCTGCCCAGGTCCCCACTCACCCGTCTACATCTCCATACACCCCATTGCTAACTGTGATCACCCTTCCCTTCAGCCTGCAGCCCCAAATCCCTACGAGAAGGTTCTTGAAACTTCTTTGCGAGGCAGCAGTTCCCCTTGTCCTCTCCACCTCCCTTTCCCATTAGCTTCACTGGACAGATGTGATGGACTGACTCTGGCCCATGCACTTGAAAGACCTGACCATACAGCCCCAGATGTAAAGTGTCCAGAACTCTGACTGATGCTGCATTAGACCTACCTCTCAGACTGGCCAGTGTGGAGCCACAGGGCTTAGCATGACCTGTAAATACAGCAAACAATTAAGAAAGCTGATAGACTATTAGCTTTTATTACAGGAGGGTTTGATTGTAGGCGTAGCAAAGGTTTGGTTCAGTTGTGCAGGAACTTAGTTAGCTACATCTGCAGTACTGTGTGCAGTTTTTCTTCATCTCAGGTCAGATATTATTACCATAGAGTGAGTGCAATGAAAATTCACCAGACTTGTTCCTAGGATGTCCTTTGAAGACAGATTGAGCAAACTGGGCCTGTACTCTCTAGAGTTTTTAAGAATAAGAGATGATCTCATTGAAACCTGCAAAATACTGAAATGAATAGACATTGGGGAGTCTACAACCAGGAACACTGTTACAAATCAAGGAATATCATTTCAGATCAACATGAAGAGAACTTTGTTTTATTCAGAGGGTGGTAAATCTTGGGAATTCTCTTTCACATGACTGTGGAAGCTCAGTCTTTGAGCATGTCTGAAGTAGTGGTTGATATTTGTGATTATCAGTGGTGTAATGGGTAATGAGGATAGTGTGGGGAAAAGGAATCCATGTGTTCAAATAGCCATGATTGTATTAAATGATACAGCAGGCTTGATGTGCTGAATGGCCTATTCGAGTTCCTATGTGACCCACTCCATGGACTGCAGAGGCACAGACCTACTGTCCGGAGTCCTGACATGGCCAATCCCCTGCACTGGTATTAGAGGTTGCCCCTCACTTACTGTGCTGGGACCCACTGACTGATGGGTGCCTTCATCAACTTCAATGAGGCCTACTCCCCTCAACCTGCAGGGCATGGTTGGCTGTTTGCTGCACAGCCTCCTAGTACAAGGAACCCAGGTAACTGTCCCCAACCTGATTCACTGCAGTTCCTGTATTTTTTAATGCACAAACTGATAAACTCTGAGTAAAGCTGTTTGGATTTCAAACACTTACTGCAGGCTGTGTGTCATAGAGTCATAGAGATGTACCGCATGGAAACAGATCCTTCAGTCCAACTCGTCCATGCCGACCAGATATCCCAACACAATCTAGTCCCAACTGCCAGCACCCGGCCCATATCCCTCCAAACCCTTCCTATTCATGTACCCATCCAGATGCCTTTTAAATGTTGCAATTGTACCAGCCTCCACCACTTCCTCTGGCAGCTCATTCCATACACGTACCACCCTCTGCGTGAAAAAGTTGCCCCTTAGGTCTTTTTTATATCTTTCCCCTCTCAGCCTAAATCTATACCCTCTAGTTCTGGACTCCCCCACTCCAGGGAAGAGACTTTGTCTATTTATCCTATCCATGCCCCTCATGGGTTTATAAACCTCTATAAGTAACCTCTCAGCCTCCGACACTCCAAGGAAAACAGCTCCAGCCTATTCAACCTCTCCCTGTAGCTCAATTCCTTCAACCCTGGCAACATACTTGTAAATCTTTTCTGAACCCTTTCAAGTTTCACAGCATCTTTCCTATAGGATGGAGACCAGAATTGCACGCAATATTCCAACAGTGGCCTAACCAATGTCCTGTACAACCGCAATGTGACCTCCCAACCCCTGTACTCCATACTCTGACCAATAAAGGAAAGCATACCAAACACCGCCTTCACTATCCTATCTACCTGCAAGTCCACTTTCAAAGAGCTGTGAACCTGCACTCCAAGGTCTCTTTGTTCAGCAACACTCTCTAGGACCTTACCATTAAGTGTATAAGTCCTGCTAAGATTTGCTTTCCCAAAATGCAGTACCTCACATTTACCTGAATTAAACTCCATCTGCCACTTCTCAGCCCATTGGCCCATCTGATGCATCTTCGCTGGCCACTACACCTCCAATTTTGGGGTCATCTGTAAACTTACTAACTGTACCTCTTATGCTCACATCCAAATCATTTATATAAATGGTGAAAAGTAGTGGCCCCAGCACCGAGCCTTGTGGTACTCCACTGATCACAGACCTCCAGTCTGAAAAACAACCCTCCACCACCACCCTCTGTCTTCTACCTTTGAGCCAGTTCTGTATCCAAATGGCTAGTTCTCCCTGTATTCCATGAGATCTAACCTTGCTAATCAGTATCCCATGAGGAATCTTGTTGAACGCCTTACTGAAGTCCATATAGATCACATCTACCTCTCTGCCCTCATTAATCTTCTTTGTTACTTCTTCAAAAAACTCAATCAAGAGACATGATTTCCCACATGTAAAGCCATGTTGACTATCCCTAATCAGTCCTTGCCTTTCCAAATACATGTACATCCTGTCCCTCAAGATTCCCTCCAACAACTTGCCCACCACCGATGTCAGGCTCACTGGTCTATAGTTCCCTGGCTTGTCCTTACCACATTTCTTAAACAGTGGCACCAGGTTAGCCAACCTCCAGTCTTCCGGCACCTCACCTGTGACTATCGATGATACAAATATCTCAGCAAGAGGCCCAGCAATCACTTCTCTAGCTTCCCACAGAGTTCTAGGGTACACCTCATCAGGTCCTGAGGATTTATCCACTTTTATGTGTTTCAAGACATCCAGCACTTCCTCCTCTGTAATAGGGACATTTTTCAAGATGTCACCATCTATTTCCCTACATTCTATATCTTCTATGCCCTTTTCCACAGTAAACACTGATACAAACTACTCATTTAGTATTTCCTCCATCTCCTGTGGCTCCACACAAAGGCTGCATTGCTGATCTTTGAGGGGTCTATTCTCTCCCTTTTGTCCTTAGTGTATTTGTAAAACACCTTTGGATCCTGCTTAACTCTATTTGCCAAAGCTATCTCATATCCCCTTTTTGCCCTTCTGATTTCTCTCTTAGGTCTACTCCTACTGCCTTTATACTCTTCTAAGGATTCACTCGATCTATCCTGTCTATACTTGACATATTCTTCCTTTTATTTTGACCGAACTTTCAATATCTCTCGTCATCCAGCATTCCCTATACCTACCAGCCTTTCCTTTCACCCTAAGAGGAATATACTTTCTCTGGATTCTCTTTATCTCATTTTTGAAGGCTTCCCATTTTCCAGCCTTTACCTGTGAACATCTGCTCCCAATCAGCTTTTGAAAGTTCTTGGCCTTTCTCAAATTTAGAACTTCAACTTTTAGATCTGGTCTATCCTTTTCCATCACTATTTTAATACTAATAGAATTATGGTCGCTGGCCCCAATATGCTCCCCCACTGACACCTCAGTCACCTGCCCTGCCTTATTTACCACATTTTGCACCTTCTCTAGTAGGTACAGCCCTATATTGAATCAGAAAATCTTCTTGTATACACTTAACAAATTCCTCTCCATCTAAACCCTTAACACCATGGCAGTCCCAGTCTATGTTTGGGAAGTTAAAATCCCCTACCATAACCACTCAATTATTCTTACAAATAACTGAGATGTCCTTCCAAGTTTGTTTCTCAATTTCCTTCTGACTATTGGGGGATCTATAATACAATCCCAGTAAGGTGATCATCCCTTTCTTATTTCTCAGTTGCTTGCCATGAATCACACTGGCATCCAGAAGGTGTTCTGGAGTGGTTCGCAGTCTGAGTCCTCATGTAAGGGAAGTTGCCAGAGTCTGCTATTCGAGTCTAGCTGGTGAAGATTGTACTGTACAAGTTCGACTAGACTATCATCGATAGACACTACTGGATTATTCTCACTTTACAGTGCCTTGTTGAAATGTGTTAAATTGACACAGATTCTAATGGGTCCATTCAGTTTTAGGACTGGCATAATAGCAAACAGTCATCTCGTCAACTGAATGACTATCAAAATAAAATTCTGCAGGTGAATGGACTCATTCTGAGCTTGAAACTTGTTTATAAGTGGGATCTTCCTGAGTTTGAACAAGCAGAGTGGGATCTTCCTGAGTTTGAACAAGCAGAGGCTTTGCACATTAGCCCTTAATGGGCAGTGTTCACTTTCCCCAGGTCTTTCAAAAGATTCAGGAATTGGTGTTTCATCTCATTTGCTGGTTCCTGGCTGACAACTGAGTCTGCACAAAGAATGAGGTTGCTGCACATATATTCTTGCTGAGTGAACATGATTTTTGGTGGATTACCTGCAGTGTTTCAACAACTTACATCAGAACATAAGACCTAAGAGTAGGAATAGGCAATTCAGCCCTTCCAGCATGCTCCGCCGTTGGATATGATCATGGCTCAACCTCAACGCCATTTTCCTACCTTCTCTCCATGACCGTCCAACCCATTACTAATTAAAAATCTGTCTATCTCTTCCTTAAATTTACTCAATGCAACCACCACACTCTGGGGGAATGAATTCCATAGACCCTTTGAGAGAAGTAATTTTGCCTCTTCTGAATCTTTTGAAAGACCTGGGGAAACTGAACACTGCCCAATAAGGGCTAATGTGCAAAGCCTCTGCTTGTTCAAAGATGGCTGTCCTTGAGTTCAAAGATGGTTGACCTTGCGTTCTATGAGTTGGCATTCCAAGTTGCTTTTTCACCAGCTGCTGACTTTCCAGGTTGAGAGAGAGAGAGAGAGAGAGAGAGGCAGCCAGAAAGAATTCTTCTTACTTAGAAATGCATTTTTCCTCATTCCTGTTCTGCTGTCCGGGTGCAGTTGTTGACAAGGCTTCGATTGTATATGCTTGAGTCTGTTCATTGCTTTCTTGAGCTGAGTACTCTAGAACCTTCTATCTCAACATGTAATTTCCACTTTCACACAGAAAACCTTAGTATTGGCTCTCCTTCATTTTTGATCTGGTGAACATTTTTTATTGAAAGTGTAATAGCTACTTGCTACAAAAGAAATTCTTTCAAAAATTGTTGCAATTGAACAAGAGGTGGTTGGAAAGAGAGGAAGAAGAGGCCATAGTTTTCGGATAAGGGGGTAGAGATTTAAAACAGAGATGGGAATCAACTTGTTGATCTGAATTCTTCTGTCTGTTCAGAATAATGTCAATTTTAGATTTGTTTACTAATGTATCATGAGCTTATCTCAATGTTGGTCAAATGACCATAACTGCCATTTTAGGCTAATATGTATCCTTTATACCATTCTTAGTCAGTGAAGGTCTCAGACATAAAAATTAGATGATGGAAGTTGACTTTGATCATCAATGTTTATTTTGATCAATAATAACCCATGAAAAACAGAAGAAGTGTAGAGGAGGATGGTGCTGCCAACCATGTCAAAGGCAGTAGAGAGTTTAAGGAGAAAATGTCACAGAAAATTTGCTCTATTTTAGTGCTGTCTTGTGGGGAAATCTGATTGTGACAATTCAAAAGTGGAGCTTTGCAAAAATGAGCATGTATTTAAAAGGCAACAACATGCTCGGTGATTTTTGGATAGGAAAAAGAAGTTAGAATGAATGTTAGCTTAAAAAGCATCAAGAATTGAGTATAGTTCATTTCTGAGTAGGTGTGTGATTGCATCAGTTTTAAAATGGAGACAAGCGGAACCAGTAACATTTTCTGGACCTATCATAACCATGGGCAGGAAGGACAGGACCTACCATCAGAAATATGTGCTGAAAATGTGTTGCTGGAAAAGCGCAGCAGGTCAGGCAGCATCCAAGGAACAGGAGAATCGACGTTTCGGACATACGCCCTTCTTCAGGAATGAGGAAAGTGTGTCCAGCAGGCTAAGATAAAAGGTAGGGAGGAGGGACTTGAGGGAGGGGCGTTGGAAATGCGATAGGTGGAGGGAGGTCAAGGTGAGGGTGATAGGCCGGAGTGGGGTGGGGGCGGAGAGGTCAGGAAGAAGATTGCAGGTTAGGAAGGCGGTGCTGAGTTCGAGGGATTTGACTGAGACAAGGTGGGGGGAGAGGAAATGAGGAAACTGGAGAAATCTGAGTTCATCCCTTGTGGTTGGAGGGTTCCTAGGCGGAAGATGAGGCGCTCTTCCTCCAACCGTCGTGTTGCCATGGGCTGGCGATGGAGGAGTCCAAGGACCTGCACGTCCTTGGTGGAGTAGGAGGGGGAGTTAAAGTGTTGGGCTACGGGGTGGTTGGGTTGGTTGGTCCGGGTGTCCCAGAGGTGTTCTCTGAAATGTTCCGCAAGTAGGCGGCCTGTCTCCCCAATATCGAGGAGGCCACATTGGGTGCAGCAGATGCAATAGATGATGTGTGTGGAGGTGCAGGAATATGTGGCACTGTTTGTGAATAGACAATCCTATAATTGTAAATAAGTTAATATATTAGAAACAAAATGGGGCGGTGATGTAAAACAGGCACTAGTGAATTTGCTGTCATAGATATGTCGGTGTCATTGTGGGAGCCCTTTCTTCCAACTGGACTTCCCTATAAAATCATGAATTCATTAATGAAATAGCTGTGTGTAGAGCAGCTGTTCTTGAAACGTCTTTGGATTAAAACAAACTGTGAATGTTTTTTAAATGATAATCTCATTTTAGAAACCCCTCCAATTATTCATTGTTTAAATTATTATAAAGGCAGCTGTGAAAGTTCTGAAGCCTAGTGGATCTCTCACAGTCTGAAGAACAGGTGAATGGAGAGCAAGATGGAGCCCTTTAACTCAGCATTCAATTGCAGAATTTGTGAAAAAAAAAAGCATTAGGTTGGGAAAGATTGTGAAGTAAATACATTGAACTTAATGTAGGAGGTATTGTCTTATGAGCATAATGGATGGACTTTTCTAGCCAGTTGTATCTGATATTTCAAAACAAAACTGAATTATCTGGCCTTCATCCAGAAAAACTGTTTGTCACTGTGTGATAAAGGAAGTGATCATACCCTTGTGGCTGAATGGGTGTTTGAGGAATTGAGGCATGTCGACAGAAATTTTAGCTTGCCCATAATTTTCTTCTTCAAAGTAGGTGTGGTGATAAGGGATTCTTTGTTTGGCTCTTATCATCACTTTGCTGAGTTAAGGAAAAACAAAATAGATACTGTTCTCAGATACTTAGCCATAACCACACTACAAAGTGGAAAATCTTTATAATTAATTTGGTCTGTTTTCAAAAGCAGCCTGGTACTTCACTTTGGGAGAGGTATATGTTTTAATTTGCACGCTGTGATCTTTTTTTTACATTGATAATGAGCCATCAATGTTAGAGTACTGTACTTCAACTGCAGATATCAAGTCCAGAATATTAAGCAGACAAATACATTCACTTCAGATCAAAATGTTCATGGATACTAAGATTCTTTTTATTTATTCATGGGCGTTGCTAGCAAGGCGAGCATATACTCCCTTTGTTACAAATATCTAATTTATAATTCACATGTTAGATTATAACTTCTAACTTTGCAATTTTAACTGTAGAAAATAGAGGCATTTTGTCAAAAAACTGGTAGACAACCTTGAAGTTAATGCAATTTAAGTAAGTTTTGAGTTCCTTAGTCTTAAAAATTTGGAGACATGTTAATTAGGAGATATTTCCCAAACTATTTATGGAATGACAAAGTTAACAACACACAAATTAAGAAAATTCTCCAGAAACAGGCTCAAAACAAATTGATTGAAAACATTATGAATAAAGCTTGTTCATTGGAATTCAAAGTGCCAGCTTCATTACAGGAAAGCTAATTACATCTTTAGTATTTTGATAGGTTGAATGAGAAATGCAAGTTTTATTGAGCGATCAATGAGTTCTATCAATTTTAATTGTTAAAAAAAGAAGATAAAGAAGAAGAACACAAATGTAATTACAGTGTTGGATTTAGCACAAAAATACCTCAGATGTGGAAAAAATGTCATGTGAATGATGTCGTGGCAGCCATCTTTGATACTGTTGAAAAACTGTTGAACTTTATTGAGCAAACTTCCACCCACAGATGCATTAGACTTTATTCACCCACCTTGGAAAAGGAATATCTTCATTAATCTTTATCAAGATGCTATATTGAAATTTTACATTGAAAACAGCATTTATAACAGCAAAAACTTTAACAGCTTTCAGTTTTAGTACAGAACAATTTTTAACAACAAAAATTCAGCAACATTAATCAACTAAGTATTCAGTAAGGCAATAAAATGAATGCAATGCCAAGAGATTAAAATCCTAACAATGATCATCTAGATCAAGAAAATATTCTCAATACCTTCAAGTGGCTATCAACAATCAGATAATGCAACAAAATTCAATGTACCAATCTTTCCTGCAAAAAATTCAATTCAGTCTGTTTGATGGATCAGCAAATTGGCAAAAATGGAAAGCACAATTCCTAAGATTTCAAACAGTTTCAAAATTGGACACCACATCAAATGTGGAATAGGCCAGCAGATTTCTCAATTATATGTAAAGAACATTCAATCATGTATTGAATAGACAACAGATTGAAGAGAAAAAAATTGCATCTGACTGCCATCTAACAGCTTTTGATATTTTAGTTTTAAATATTTCAAAATTTCACTTCATGATCACCAGAGAGATCATACTTCAATAGCAGCCATCAACTCCCAGGAGATTCTGCACTCAGCTTCCTTTAACGACCTGTATATCTGAGTCAAATAACAATGGAAGCTGAGAAGAGCTCATTTGCTACAAAATCATCAATGGTCTCTTGGAAAAATTAGTTAATGAACTTGCTCAATCAAGAGGAGATTAGACTCTAGAATGAACAGCCCAAATAGCAGTGCATTCATGGGATGGAATTTTATAGGGGCCTATGAGCAACTTGGACCATGGGGAAAATGTGCCAGCAAAAGGTGAGAAGTGCAATGAGACCTATCTCAACACCAGGAGCAACTTGAAGCATATGTTAACGACATTTCCGGCTTAGAGGTGAAGTAGCGGCAAGTTGCTTATGAAAGGGAAATGACTACTTATTAATGGTTTTATTAACTGAACATCTCACCTCATTAATATGCAGGTTCCTATCTTACTACTAGCTGCAAGCAAAACAGATGCCCAGAATTCCTGGGATAGAGACCAAACAGAGTAGGCAACTTCATCTTGACAAAAAGAACTGTGGATGCTAGAAATCTGACACAAAAACAGAACAAAATCTGCAGGAGAAACTCAACAATTCTAGAACATAGACCATAGAACAGTACAGCATAGTACAGACCCTTCAGCCCTTGATGTTGTGCCGACCTTTTATCCTACTCTAAGATCAAGCTAACCTATATACCCTTTATTGTAGTATCTTCAATGTGCCTATCCAAGACTCACTTGAATAACTCAAATGTATCTGACTCTACTACCACTGTTGGCAGTGCATTCCACACACCCACCACTCTCTGTGTAAAGAACCTACCTCTGACATGTCCCCTCTATCTTCCTCCAATCACCTTAAAATTAAGTCCCCTCATGATAGCCATTTCCATCCTGGGAAAAATTCTCTGGCTATCCACTCTATCTGTGCCTCTCATTATCTTGTACACCTCTATCAAGTCACCTCTTATCCTTCTCTGCTCCAGTGAGAAAAGCCCTAGCTCCTTCAACCTTACTTCACAGAACATGCCCTCCAGTACAGGCAGCATCCTGGTAAATCTCCTCTGCATCCTCTCTAAAGCTTCCACCTCTTTCCCATAATGAGGCGACCAGAACTGAACACAATATTTCAAGTGTGATCTAACCAGGGATCTATAGAGCTGCAGCATAACCTAGCAGTTCTTAAACTCAATCCCCCCGCTAATGAAAGCCAACACAGCATACACCTTATTAACAACTCTATCAACTTGGGTGGCAACTTTGTCCAGTACCTTTCTTTAAAACTCTGAAGTTCTGAAGAAGATTCTCTCGACCCGAAACGTCCCCACCTATGCAGCCAGACCTGGGGAGTTTCTCCAGCAATTTCTATTAATATCAGCTTGCCCCTAGGACCTCCATGTTGGGCACCAGACGTCATGCTATATGGCACTGGCCAGATCCACCCCATGCCCATGAACATTGGCATCTCACATGTGCCAGCCTCAAAGGGGATCTCTGATCCACTTATAGGATACTTGTGCACTTTAATGCTGCACCTCAGGGTGGAATAACAACTATCATTGTAATTCTGCAGCAAGGATACAAGGATTCATGGACTGGACCAGGCTTCATCTCTGGGCTCTTTGGGTGTTTTCTTAAGGTTCAGTCCCTTTGATCTACTTGGATGCTCACAGCATCCTTGTCTTAACTTGCCTTTCTTCACTCCAGTCCTCACCCAGAGATACCAAGCTTATAATAACGCAGCCTTGCCGTGCCAGTTAACACAGACACGTAAACAGGAGGCTTGTTATAACTAGGTAAAAACAAGGACTGCAGATGCTGGAAACCAGACTTTAGATTAGAGTGGTGCTGGAAAAGCACAGCAGGTCAGGCAGCATCCGAGGAGCAGGAAAATCAACGTTTCGGGCAAAAGAATAGAGTGAGGGTGCCTGCAGAGTGGAGAGATAAATGAGAGGGGGGTGGGAGTGGGGAGAAGATAGCATAAAGTATAATAGGTGAGAGAGGAGGGTGGAGTGGATAGGTGGAAAGGAAGATAGGCAGGTAGCACTGGTCATGGGGATGGTGCTCAGCTGGAAGTTTGGAGCTGGGGTGAGGTGGGAGAAGGGGAAATGAGGAAACTGGTGAAATCCACATCGATGCCATGGGGTTGAAGTGTTCTGAGGTGGAAGATAAGGCGTTCTTCCTCCAGGCGTCAGGAGTTGAGGGAATGGTGGTGGAAGAGGCCCAGGACCTGCATGTCCTCGGCAGAGTGGGAGGGGGAGTTGAAATATTGGGCCACAGGGCAGTGTGGTTGATTGGTGCGGGTGTTCCAGAGATGTTCCCTAAAGCGCTCTGCTAGGAGGCGTCAGTCTCCCCAAAGTAGAGGAGACGGCATCGGGAGCAACGGATACAATAAATTATATTGGTGGATGTGCAGGTGAAACTTTGAGGGATGTGGAAGGCTCCTTTAGGCCATGGATGGAGGTGAGGGGGGAGGTGTGGGCGCAGGTTTTGCAGTGGCAGGGGAAGGTGCCAGGATGGGGGGGTGGGCTGTAGGGGGGCGTGGACCTGACCAGGTAGTCACGGAGGGAACGGTCTTTGCGGAAGGTGGAAAGGGGTGGGTAGGGAAATATATCCCTGGTGGTGGGGTCTTTTTGGAGGAGGTGGAAAATGTCCTTGGATGATTTGATTTATGCGAAGATTGGTTAGGGTGGAAGGTGTGCACCAGGGGAGTTCTGTCGTTGTTACGGTTGGAGGGGTGGGGTTTGAGGGCGGAGGGGCGAGATGTGGATGACATGCGCTGGAGGGCATCTTTAACCATGTGGGGAGGGAAATTGCGGTCTCTAAAGTAGGAGGCCATCTGGTGTGTTCTGTGTTGGAACTAGTCCTCCTGGGAGCAGATACAGCAGAGGCGGAGGAATTGGGAATACGGGATGGCATTTTTGCAGGAGATGGGTGGGAAGAGGTGTAATTCAGGTAGCTGTGGGAGTCAGTGCGTTTGTAAAAAATGTCAGTGTCAAGTTGGTCGTCACTGATGGAGATGGAGAGGTCCAGGAAGGGGAGGGAGGTGTCAGAGATGGTCCAGGTAAATTTAAGGTCGGGGTGGAATGTATTGGTGAAGTTGATGAATTGCTCAACCTTCCTGCTCCTCGGATGCTGCCTGACCTGCTGAGCTTTTCCAGCACCACTCTCATCTAGGCTTGTTATAGCTGTCAGTAGATCTCAGTTAAGTCAAGGAAGATAGCTTTTACTCAGAGAGCCCCTTCACAGGGCAGCCTCTAATTTCAGTCCAGGGACTTGTACGTGATCAGTGGGCCATGCAGGGTGGTCACGGTCAAGATTCTCTTCATATAAAGTGTCAGGAACCAAATATCAAACCACCTGTCTTGATTCTTTCTGTACTTATTTGGGTTCTTTTCCTGCTGGAATGTGTGAAAGTGTGTAATATGGGAGATGAAGGAGGGTGGCACAGCTATTAATTTTGGTGTCAAATAGTTGGGGTGAGTGACAGTGAATGAGGGAAGATGTTGCAGGTAATTGTTAGAATGGTAGAGAATGAGCTGTGGTGGAAGGTGGGTACAATATCCAAGATAGAATGAGGGAAGGTGGTTATACTTATGCTGGTAGATTAGAGAAGGACATTGACCTTCTTCCTACATTGCTGGGCTTTCTTCTAGATGGCTGAAATGGTGCTGATTTTGGTGGCATCATCAGACCAGCATGATATGATCTGATGTTGTGGCTATTACTGCCAGTACTGGGGGACATGGACATCCTGCCTCTGCACCATCTTGTCCATGAGGAGGGTCAGGCTTCTGCCAGTAATTGCTCCCTATTTGCCATGTCTGGGACAAATATCAGAAGGAGAAAGTGAGGTCTGCAGATGCTGGAGATCAGAGCTGAAAATGTGTTGCTGGAAAAGCGCAGCAGGTCAGGCAGCATCCAGGGAACAGGAGAATCGACGTTTCGGGCATAAGCCCTTCTTCAGGAATGAGGAAAGTTTGTCCAGCAGGCTAAGATAAAAGGTAGGGAGGAGGGACTTGGGGGAGGGGCGTCAGAAATGTGATAGGTGGAAAGAGGTCAAAGTGAGGGTGATAGGTCAGACTGGGGTGGGGGCAGAGAGGTCAGGAAGAAGATTGCAGGTTAGGAAGGCAGTGCTGAGTTCGATGGATTTGACTGAGACAAGGTGGGGGGAGGGAGAATGAGGAAACTGGTGAAATCCGAGTTCATCCCTGGTGGTTGGAGGGCTCCTAGGCGGAAGATAAGGCGTTCTTCCTCCAACCGTCGTTTCGCTGTGGTCTGACGATGGAGGAGTCCAAAAACCTGCATATCCTTGGTGGAGTGGGAGGAGAAGTTGAAGTGTTGAGCCACAGGGTGGTGGGGTTGGTTGGTCCGGGTGTCCCAGAGGTGTTCTCTGAAACGCTCCGCAAGTAGCCGGCAAGTAGTAGGTGTAATGAGAGGTTGACTACCTACACCTCTCCCTCTTAACAGGAAGCCACATACTGCAGTCATAATTCCAGGAATATAGGTTAACATACAGTGAATGTGGTAGTTCTTCAATTCATTAATGGCATAACCTACAAGTCATAACACTACTGCAGTGCATACAAAGTCAATGAAAGAATAATCATGGAACACAACCTCAGAACTTAAACTCCTGCCATGAATTGGAGGAGAGTCACAGGAGCTCCAATGATAGTCAGCAGGTGCTGACGTATTCACTTCATCATGTCACTCAAAATTGACTATTTTCTCGACTGTACTGATTGGGATAAAGGAGAAAGACTTTACTGGAACTCGTCATCTCACGCTGATCAATTTTTCAGCTTTATAAAGGCCACTAAATGCATTAGTGAGAACTGTAAATGAAACACCAGAGAAAATAAAGAAGGAATCAAGAACAGAAACTACCGTCCCATTTACATCCTACTCAGTAACTTTCAGCATACATAATTAACATTGTGATCTATTGGAAACACTTGCCGCAAACTGAACTGCAAGCATGTTTTAAAATGAAAATAGAGGGTGGGCAATGATACCACTCGAGTAGGGGAGGATTGTTTTGGGAGAGGGCTGGTCTGCATAGTGTATGTCAAAACTATGGCATTCTGCAAAGACTGTGTGTGGGGCTGTGACTGTGAGAGCAGTTCAATACATTTGGGCGTTCGGCTCTTGCAACTGCAGAAATGTAAATCCCCCAGGAAGATGTTTGGTCTTCATATGTGCTAAATTAAAGATCAAAATTGCGTATCAAAGGCCATCTTGATAGCTGACAATTCAAGTCAGGGAAATACCATCTCGAGTATGGAAAACAATAGCTCTGTAAAATCTGGGAAGGTAAATAACCCAGCTTTACCGCATACCAGATTCAACACTGAGTCAACAATTTCACATCATAACCTCTGGTCCCCTAACATTTTTTTGTCAGTCTGTTTGTTTCAGTTCTCATTGGTAATGATTCTGCATTTCCCATTGACATCTCTCAGTACACCATTATCTCTTTACTTGCTCCCATGACCATCCCCTTGCATTCTACCATCATCTCTATATTGTCTTCTGTCTTTTACCCAATCATAGACCTTCCCCATCCAATTTCCATCATTTCTCAGCTAATGTACTTGCTTAAATCCTGTTGCATCTCTAATTTTCCCAGTGTTAAAGATCAACTGGAAACATGTTTGAAGACCATAAGTTGTAAGAGTAGAAGAAGACCATTCAGCCCATCCAGTCTGCTCTGCCTTTCAATAAGATCGTGGCTAATCTGACAATCCACAACTCCACTTCTCCCTGTAATCTTTGATTCCCTTACTGATTAAATCTAATGACCCAGCCTCAATACTTCTATGGGATAAAGAACTCCACAGCTTCACTACCCTCTGAAAAAAGAAATTCCTCCTCAAATCTGTTTTAAATGTGTGACCCTTTTATTCTGAAATTATGCCCTCTGGTTCTGGACTCACCACCAGGGGAAACAACTTTTGCACATCTAACCCTGTCAAGTCCACTAAGAAACTTGTATGAGTCATGTATGGTCATCTTTCATTCTTCTAAATTCCTAAGAATACAAGTACAACGTACTCAACTTCTCCTTGTCAGTCAATCCATCTATACCTGGTATCAACTAAGTGAAACTTCTATGGACTGCATCCAATATCAGTACATCTTTAATAAAAGCCAAATGCTGTAAATCAGAAACAAAAACAGAAATTTCTGGAAAAGTTCAGCAGGTCTGGCAGCATTTGTGGAGAGAAATCTGAGTTAATGTTTTGGATCAAGGGACCTTTCCTCAGAACTCTGAGGAAAGGTCACTTGACATGAAACATTAACTCTGATTTCTTTACACAGATGCTTCCAGAGCTACTGAGCTTTTCAAGAAATTCCTATTTTTGTTTCCAGTTTATCTTTATTTAAATAAGGTGCCCAAAACTGTTGACAGTAATCCAGCTGTGGTCTCACAAGTGACTTATAATGATTTAGCAAAACTTCCCTCCTCTAATACTCTATTTCTTTTGAAATATAGGCCACCCTCCCACGCTGTGTGTGTGTGTCCCTCCCTCGCTGTGTGTGTGTGTGTCCCTCCCACCCCAGTCTGACCTATCACCCTCACCTTGACCTCTTTCCACCTATCACATTTCCGACGCCCCTCCCCCAAGTCCCTCCTCCCTACCTTTTATCTTAGCCTGCTGGACAAACTTTCCTCATTCCTGAAGAAGGGCTTATGCCCGAAATGTCGATTCTCCTGTTCCCTGGATGCTGCCTGACCTGCTGCGCTTTTCCAGCAACACATATTCAGCACAAATATCAGAAACCATACAGAGCAGCTCTGGACTAACAGTGTGTATCTGGGTGCACTAGCACATTTGAAATATGCATTCGATGGTTGGCATATGGCATCACCTGGCAGTCGCAAGTTGTTATGGACATGGTCAACAATGGAATGTGGATAGAATTTGCCAAGTGCGGTGTAATAGGGATGTACTATGTAATTATGGGGTGTGTTTGATAAGGTACAGGAGATCTCACAAGACCTCATAGCAAAACAACCTCAGGGAAACTCAACAAAACTGATTAAGTTTATGCAGAGAGTCTAGAAAGTTGTTCCAGAAACATTGTACACTAAATGTTCTACTTAACACAGAATATTCTACAAGGATTGTTGACTACTTAAAGCGTGATAAACCACCTGACAAGAGGAGACAGACATCCCTTCACAACAAATACCATATGTGACAACATCAGTTCAAAATCCTAGGCAATCAAATGCAACAGTATCTTGTCCCAGCTGTGGTTTCAAAGCCCCACCTCAGTGAGGATAACACTGTCCAGCCTTCTGCCAACAATATATTCTTTGTAGGAGACATTACTTCCTGAAGAAGTGCTACAGTTTGAAGGATATACAATGCATCAAACTAAATTGTTTCCATACCAACATGTATATTTATGACTTGGAACAGAATCTGGAAGAACAAGTCAGAATAGTAACAAGTCACAGTAAACCAATTCCTTTATGTTGGGGATAAGTAGCTATGAATGAATAATGTCATTCTGTTCTCAGAGATGCAGAAGAAGAAACAACCCAACTTCCCCTTACATTCCTGCAGTTACATCAATGCAAAACCCTTTAGCAGGCACTGCTGATCGAACAGAAGCCAACAGAGACAAAGAAAGCTCACCAACTCCACCTCACCCGTTTCTATACCTTGTCATAGATATTTTAAACCTGCACAGATAAATGAAATCAATGACTCTGTCAGCTTTGGGCCCTCAGCAACTTCTTACTGCCTGGGAGTGGAGATGAAGCCAGCTGTACACATGAAGTAGTGTAGATGCTAGATCTATTGACCATGATGCAGCCTGTGGTTGGAGTTGGCATTCAGACTAAGACAATGCTAGAGAGTGAAAAACAACTGAAAGAATTGTTTAGCTGGAAGCCAAATAAAGAAATCACCTGTAATTCTCATTGAAAGACCATTAACCTTATTGCAGTGGGAGTTCTGGAAGTAATCGGTTTAATAGCAGTTTGATCCCAAAGGAGCAGGTTATTGGAAAACAAGTGTACATTCTAATCATTAACCCACTGCGTAGGAGTCACAGGGAGGGCTGGGCTGGAGTTGTAGATTCAAAAGTTATGAGTTGGTCAAGAAATTGGAGCATTGTCCAGACAAAAGCTAATGGAAAATCCCCTATGAAATCTTGTAACTTGACAAATAGCTGAAACACTGAAGAGATATCAGAGTAAATTCTGGAAAGTGGTGACAAACCTCTTGAGTTGGTTACCAACAAAACTGAATAAACCTCAAAAGATTTCACAAGGTAACTGAACTCTTTAGAGGCAAATTGAAATAAGAACTAAGTATAGAGCACAGTCTTTTATAAGGTATAGTGTTGTTAATTGAGCTTACTTTGTTGAATTGTTTTTACAAAAAAGGCTTGCTTTTAGTTTAAAAGTGTGAAATCTTGTGCCGTAGCTCTGTCAGGTCATTGCTGGATGTTTGGATTTTTCTTTTAATGTTAATGGTCTCACAAAGAATCATTACAGAATCTCTAATTAACCACAAGAAGGTGGTGATGAACTGGGGCTCAGTTGGTCATGCACTTTCCTCTGAGGCCGAACCTTATAGATTTAAGTCCCACTCCAGTTCTTGAGCTCAAACTTTCAAGGCTGATGCTCCAGAAGTAATTTCTTTTGAATGAAATGTTAAACTGAAGCCTGGTCTGCCCTCTCAGTAGGAAGGCTGGACAGGACTGTTAACTGTGATCCTATCTTCTTACAAAGGTTAACTGGATTCAAAATGTTAACTCTGTTTTCTGTCTACAGATGCTGCCAGACCAGCTGTGTTTCTCCAGCACTCACTGTTCTTGTTTCAGGGATATTATCCCTGGAGTCCTGTCCCTTTAGCCCTTCATTAACCTCACAAGAATTAAGTTATCACGTCTGTTGGTAAGAATTTATTGTGAAGGGCTTTTGTCCAAAGCATCGATTTTTCCTGCTCCTCAGATGCTGCCTGACCCGCTGTGCTTTTCCAGCACCACTCTAATCTTGACTCTAATCTCCAGCATCTGCAGTACCCACTTCTGTATAGGAATTTATTGTGCACAATTGTTGGCCCTACAACACAACACAGACTACACTTTAAAAAGTAGGAGGTCTGGGGCTTTAGCCTTCCAATGGGCAATACTGGTGCGTATCAGCAGCAAAAAGGGGAGAAAAATTATTGAAGCTTATTTGTCTGAATTCTAGCAATGGTATTATACATTCCATTGAGTCACTTGACTCTATCAGTCATTATGAAAATAGTGAAATCAGATTAAAGTAGTTTTGCAGTTCCCAAGACTACATTGTTTACGCTTGACTTTAATGTCATACCATTGTGTTGCCTATCATGTTAGTGCTTCTATTGAAATGTACCACAGAGTGTCTTCTTCTTAAGTAATGTTAGAATAATTTTGGTTGCTGTTTCTTTAGAATTCCAACATTTAACTTAGAACAGATTAAACAAAACCTTTTTTTACAGTTGCAAATTACAGTATTATTTTCTGATTATTTTCTATCTGGATGTATCACTACCTGGTATGGCAACTGTACCATTCAAGATCGGAGACAGTTACAGAGAGCGGTGAACTCGGCCCGAACAATCACAAAGGCCAACCTCCCATCTATAGAATCCATCTACCAGGCCCGCTGTCAAGGAAAGGCCGCCAGCATTCTTAAAGATCCACCCCACCCTGGCAATGTTTTTCTACAACCTCTGCCATCGGGGAGAAGGTACAGAAGCCTGAACACACGCAGCAGCCAGTTTCGCAACAGTTTCTACCCCACTGTTGTTAGAATACTGAATGGACTCACAAACTCTTAACATTCGCCTGTACCTGTGTTTTTGTTTTTGCCACTGTTTACCTATCTATGCTAATTAGCTCTGTGATCTGCCTGTATTGCTTTTCACTGTGCCTCAGTAGACGTGACAATAAATTCGATTCGATTCGATTCAATTCAATGACTATTCATTTTCCCAGTGTTGAAAAAATAATTGGAATTCAGTCGGCTCTGCTATAACACACGTTTCTTCAAAGCAAATTGGCTATAATGTGATTGCAGAATTTAGACCATTATTTTTGGAACATGAATGTTCCTTATCTCTATTGGCTATAACGCAATTCCGGTCCCATTGGTTTGAATGGTGCTGCTATTATGCAATGTTCTTATAATGCGGGATCACATGGGAATGGAACAATCACGTTATATCATAACAGGCTGTATCTTCACCAGTTTTAGAGTCTCAATCTTTATTAATTTGAGACCCAAAGATTTCCCTCATAAACCTGCTCAATTCTTCTGTTGTTCTCAAGGTCCCAATGCTGATGCCACTAGATTAGTGATGTATAGATATATAATACAAGTTGATATTACACATTATATTTTCTTAATTCTTTGACTCACCATATGCAACAACAAAGATTTACTATAAGTATGAAGTTCAGTTTTGGCTAATTTATTGCTGATATAAATTTTCGTTCTACATCCCAATGACAACAATACCTACCAAACATAGCATGAAGGATTATTAAATGTAAATTAATTACTATTGATCCAGCAAGTGGTAATGGTTAACAGCTAATTACTGAGAAATAATATTGTCAGTATTATGTTTTTTCTTTTTTTTAGTGATTTAGCATTCAGTTTCTTTAATATTGCTTTTTCTCTGCAAAGATGCTCATGAACTGTAAATGCACTGATGATTACCACTCAAACTCTCATGCATAATTGAGTAATATTAGAGAGCTGCATATGATCATGGAAACATTCCTTGTTTTGCTTTTCAACCTGTGGGGAAGACCTGACCTCCATTTGGCATCTTCTTCAGTGGCATGACGAAGATTTCAAACTCAACTTGTATAATGCAACAGGAAATACCAATGTTAATCAGGAAATAACCACATTTTCCCCCCTTGATTTTCTCTCATTATGTCTGTTGTCCTTTGCTGAAGATCCAAATACTGAATGGACTCACAAACTCTTAACATTTGCCTGTACCTGTGTTTTTGTTTTTGCCACTGTTTACCTATCTATGCTAATTAACTCTGTGATCTGCCTGTATTGCTTTTCACTGTGCCTCAATTGAATTAACAATCTTTTATTACCTCATCTCAGGTGACTAGTTTTAGTTGGATCAGATTGAAACCAATTGGTGCATGGCATAAGAATACACTGAAAACAGAGAAATTGAGCTGTTAATATCAATCTGTTAATAGCTTAAACTTTAACAGTTTGATTTTTGCTTTCTCTTTTTCTTTCAGAATCCATTTCTTTTGTATCAATCTGTCTCACCATGCGGGGCGGCATGGTGGCTCAGTGGTTAGCATTGCTGCCTCACAGCACCAGGGACACAGGTTCAATTCCAGCCTCGGGTGACTGTCTGTGTGGAGTTTACACATTCTCCCCGTGTCTGCGTGGGGGTGCTCCGGTTTCCTCCCATAGTCCAAAGATATGCAGGTCAGGTGAATTGGCCATGCTAAATTGCCCATAGTGTTAGGTACATTAGTCAGAGGGAAATGAGACTGGGTGGGTTACAGTTCGGAAGGTCGGTATGGACTTGTTGGGCCGAAGGGCCTGTTTCCACACTGTAGGGAATCTAAAAAAAAACTCAGCTCCAGATTTTCACCTGATCATAAAATGTTGAGCATTTCTTGCAAAAAAAAACAAATACGTAGTTTTGAAAAAGTTGGTCCTAGCATAACAGTGCAACGCCCTACAAGTTTAGCATTTTCATATTTCCATGTACTTACTTCTTTTTGCCTCAAATTTCCTCTTATATTAGCAGATCTAAGACCATTAAGCTGGGACCTTGGTTTTTGAAAGGAAAAGCCATGTTATGCACAGATCCATGAATTATCACCTACATTACACCATATCAAAACTCATCCTTCAAAATGAGCAATGAGCTAGATTATTTGTTGTACTGCAAAATGTATTCTAAAGAGATTTGAAAGCTATTCCACGTACAACATCTGGAAAAGTGCGTGGTAAATGGTTTTCTGTTTCACAAGCAAAGCTAGAGGTAACATCAAAAACTTAAACTGTCCTTTGAAACACTGACATTTAATACAAGGATTTAAATCATTTTTGGAGCTATTATTCTTCAAGAATGTAGTTAAGTACTTTAAAATAAAACTGACAGAAGCAGCAGTTGGAAAATGTTAAATGAGTTAAGCACAAGAGACAAGGATAGTGGAAATTTTTTTTTAGAAAGTGCAAATAGCTCTTGCCAGTTCTGCCTGAAGATGAAAAAACAGCGATTTAAATTACACAAAAAGAAATAGCTGAATAAACATAGATATATATCTCGCCAAATGATCTTAAAGAAGTGTTTCAGTGCAATTATAAGCTTGATAGCTTGAAATTAATGTTTGAAATTAAGTATTTTAATGTTTTCCAATGTTAATTCGTGCTGCATCTCTAAGACAATGATGGCCCAACCAATCAGCATATTCTTCTCACACTATATAAAATGGTACCTTTTCGTTCAATTTTTTTTCCTATGTTATGGTTTTGAAGAAGGCATGACAAAAAGCTTCAACTTCTAGTCTCCATTTAGCAATGTCAAGTTCCTCAATCTAATTAATAAATTATCACCTTGGTCATACTTCAGGCTTTGTAATTCAACTGATAGAATTGCACTGTGTATAGTACAAGGGATACAAATGCCCTGAATTTTTTTTGCCAAAATCTCAATTTAATCCCTTGTCAACATGAGGAATACACACCTTTATAGGTGTATGTCTCTACTGGAGGGACAGAAAACTTGTATTTGGTTTAACTTTTGTAATATTCTTCCATTGGCTACCCCGCTTCTTCCCTTGAAATGCTATTTTACAGGTGCATTTCTAAAGGAAAATCTGATCGACACAGAGCTGGAAAGAACAGAAGAAAACTGAAAACAGTTGCTTTAAAGGTTCCTGAAAATTTGAATGGCAACAGAATAAAAAGATCAAAGAAAGAAACAACTTGGCTGAAATGATTTAAAATCAATAATGAACATTCTTGTATTGTCCTTGTTATCCAAGCAACCTTGATTGTTATAAAAGGCACTCAACAATGGGAAATAGAATGTAGGATAATGTAACATTATTCCTTGCTCATTTGAACATTGTTCCAAGACTTCGTCTGTTTAACTCACCTTATTCAGTCAGCTAAATTTATGTTTGAAAAGTGTGAGATTCTAATTAAAAATATTAGTTTATGATCCCAAAAGAAAACAATTTGTGAAGGGAGCTAGTAATGAATACAGACTGTGCTTTCTGATCATCCAAGATCCAGTAATCAACATAATCGATCTTACTCATTGGTAGTTACTGCCATTTATATCTCAGTTATCTTTTTTTTTCAATAAATAATCTGCCATTTAACACCCTTTGCTGTCAAAAGTGTTTTAAGCTCCTAAAATGCCACAGATCATCTGATGTGTGTAGATGTAGAATATATGGATTTACAAAAGGCATTCAGCAAGGTGCCGCATCAATGTTACTACACAAACTAAGATCTCATGGTGTAGGAGATAACACAAAGAGTGAGGATTTAGCAAAAATAAGTCTGTGCCTACATTAATATGAATCATAACTAGTTGAAACTTCAGCATTGTTCCCTGTGGTACTGCACTATTTACAGCTTTCCATGTTAAAAATGATCTATTAACCCCAAACCACTGTTTCCTGTAAGTTAGCCAGTCTCTATCCAACAACCTGAACTCTTATGCATGAACTATAATGTGACATTTTATCAAATGCTTTTTGAAGCTTACGACACTGCTAAATTAGTGAAAACTGGGATATTTTCAGAAACAGCAATAAATGTTTAAAAATAATAGAGGGAAAAATTAAGAATATGAAAGAAAATTATTAAGAAAAATAAAAAGACATTACAAGTTTCTAAAAGTTTAAGTCTCCCATGCCTTCAGAAATTCAAATACATTACTCTGACCAGTTCTCCTTTATTTATCTGGCTTATTATATCCCCAAAAACCTCTATTATGAATGAATTCTATAATTTTCCCAAAAATAAAAAGTAACTGCTGGCCTAGTCTGCTGCTTTCTGGTCTTCCTCTTTTATAGATGTTAAAAGTCCACTTTTCTAATTCATTGGAAACTTTCCAAATTTGAGAAAATTTTATAGGATTTTAAGGTTCAACCAATCTCTACCACCACCACTTTTAAGAGGTTAGGATACAGGCTGTTAGGTCCAGGGAACCTTTCAGCATTCCATTCCATTAGTTTTCATAGTATTTCTGCTCTATTGATTATGATTTTAAGTCTCCCATGCCTTCAAACAAATACAAAATGTTTGTTTCAAAATGTCAGCCATTTACTTGTTTGCCAAAATTAACCTCCTAGTCTCAATCTCATAAACTTTTAGAAACTTGTAATGTCTTTTTATTTTTCTTAATAATTTTCTTTCATATTCTTAATTTTTCCCTCTATTATTTTTAAACATTTATTGCTGTTTCTGAAAATATCCCAGTTTTCACTAATTTAGCAGTGTCGTAAGCTTTTCTCTTTCAATTTAATCCAAAAATTAATTCCCTCAGTTAGCCACAAATGATGCATTTTTCTCAATCTTTATTTTCAACAGAATATATTTTTGTTGAGGATTATGAATCATATTATTAGATCACTGCCACTGCTTCTCTGCCATTTTATCTTTTAAGCTATTTTCCAACTTTAGCCAATTTTGACTTCATTCCCTTTTAATGGCCTTTATTAAAGCTTAAGTCACTAGTTTTAAACCCATATTTCTCACCCTCAAACTAATTGTGAAGTTCTATTATGTGACAATCGCTCTTGCTTAGAGAATTTTTTCCTACGAAGTTATCAATTAATTCCATCTCATTAACATGTTTAAATAGTTTGTTCTCTGAAAACCTTAGACTCTATTGTTCTGAAAAAACTGGCCCGAATTCACTGTAAGAATTCATCTTCCAGGTTACATTTATCAATATAATTTATTTATTAAGATTACAATTGCCCATGACCTTTAAAGTTCTCTCTAAGCCCTACTTCTACCATTTGCCAGGACACTGATCCCAGTGCAGTTATATAGACAATCCCAATGGTACAGCTCTCTCTTCAGCCAGCACTGGTGCCAGTGCCCCATGAATTGACCCACTCTCCGAAACCATCTTTTAGACAAATATTCAACTCTCTGACCTTATTTACCCTACACCAAGTTGCTTAGGTAGGAATCTAGAAATCATTAGCTTTACAGTTCTGCCTTTTAGTTTCACTCCTGGTTGCTCATATTCTTTCTTAGTCTATGTACTAAATAATGTTGTTACTACCCACCTGGACCACAGTAACAGGGATCAATATTATGTTCATAGAATCATGGACATAGAGATATACTGTGTCATGGACTAGGCCAGACCACTCAAAACATTCTTAAGCAGGCAGCCCAGACCATAACTTTGTAATTTGTTTTGATAAGTGTACAGTAAAAATTACCCGGATTAAGTTAGCAAGGTGACTACCAGGTTTCAAAACAGACAAAAATTTATTCACAAAATTACACAATAAAACACAAAGAACAGAATAACAAACCCCTACAGAACTTAATTTATCCAAACTAGACTTAATTATGCTGTTCCTAATATACATAACAGTCCCAAACCCCCTTAAAGACCAGTTAAAAAAAAGGAACTGATGCTTATAGGTTGAAGTTAGAAGGGGAGAAAGAGAGAGAGAGAGTTTCCACACACCTCACTGTTGAACTCCCAACCAGTTCTGGACTGAACTACTCAGCCAGAGAGCTGACCACTCCCCTTTCATTATATGGGTGACGTCTAAAAACATGACCACTTTGGCCTGAAGTCTCATCTGTTTACATATAACCAAAAAGGCCTCTCAATACCCTTTGAGCTTTGTACCAAACCAGTCTAATCAGCACCGGGAGCATTTAAGACCCCTCTGAAAAAAAACCAAGGGCATAGAATCCTTGAGGAAAGGAACAGCTTTTAGAAAATAGGAACCAGCTTTATGACACCTCCCCCCATAAAATAAACCCCATCAATACTAAAAGATGGCTTCATTTTCAAAACCCTTCAAAAACCCAGTTAGTAGTCTAAAACACACGTATACACTATACTAACTGTAAACGTGCAAACATGCACAACCACATGCTAATTCAGGCCGTATACACCTGCTACTGAATGCCTCCGTATCTCATTCGAGTCTCGATAACACATCGGCAATCACGTTTTCACAACCTGCCACATGTACAAATGGCAAATTGAATGGCTGCAATAACAAGCTCCATCTAAACAGTCTGGCATTTCTGTCCTTAATGGGCGGTGGCTCAGTGGTTAGCACTGCTGCCTTACAGTACCAGGGACCTGGGTTCGATTCCAGCCTCAGGCGACTGTCTGTGTGGCATTTGCACATTCTCCCTATGTCTGCATGGGTTTCCTCCCACAATCCAAAGATGTGCAGGTCAAGTGAATTGGCCATGCTAAATTGCCCATAGTGTTAGGTGCATTAGTCAGGGATAAATGTAGGGTCTGGGTGGGTTACTCTTTGGAGGGTCGGTGTGGACTTGTTGGGCCAAAGGGCCTGTTTCCATACTGTAAGGAATCTAATCTTAAATTTTTCCAAAAATATCAATGGGTTGTGATCAGTGTATACGATTGTCTCAGATGCATTGCTGGTAATATCAACACTGAAATGTTATAATGCCAACTCCAAGTTTAAAGTCTCTTTCTGCACCATTGAATATTTCTGTCGATGAACATCCCACTTCCTGGAAAAATACCCAATGGGTCATTCTATCCCCTCGTTATCCTCCTGCAGGAGCACCGCACCAACACCTACATCACTGGCATTGATAGCCACCTTGAAAGGCTAGTGTAATCTGGAGTGACTAATACTGAGGCAGTGGTTAAGGCTTTAAGCTGTCAAATGCCTTTTGACAGTCCACTGTCCACTGAAACTTCTTGCCCTTTTTTTAACAATTCGATGAGCGGAGCAGCCATACTGCTAAAGTTCGGTGCAAATTTTCGGTAAAATCCACACAACCCGAGGAACCATAGTACTACTTTTTTTGTTGACAGTGTGGGAAATTCCCAATTACTTTTTTTTTCTCATCCCATGGGGCCATTTGTGCATGCCCAGTAACATGGCCCAGGAAGATGATTTGTGCTTTGGCAAGTTCACTTTTAGCTAGGTTTACCACCTAGCCTGCCTTCCGATGTCAATCGAACAAGTCCGATAACTGCTGTAAATGTTCCTTCTGTGGGTGACTAAAAACCACCAATGTAAACAATACAGTTGGGTAACCCAGCAATTACCTTATTAGTCAGTCTCTGAAATGTGGCTGGAGCATTTTTCATACCAAAATGGCATGACCTAGAACAGATACAGTCCATTCAGTGTTACGAAAACCGAAATTGCCTTTGCTCTTTCTGACAAAGGTACCTGCTAGTAGCTTCTGAGCATGTCCAACTTAGAAATGTAAGTTGTTTGCCCCACTTTTTCGATACAGTCCTCCAACCGTGGAATTGGATATGCACCCATCTCTGTAATGGCGCTGACTTTGAGATGGTCCACACACAACCAATGGGTACCATCTGGCTTTGGCACCATGACTATGGGTGAGTTCAAGTCATTGTAACTCACTTTGATTATGCCATCTTGGAGCATGCCTTCTTTCTCCGTCTGAATCTGTGCCAACTTTGGAGGGTTATGCCTATAAGGATGTTGCTTAAGTGGAACAGCATCTCCTATCTCTACATCATGCACAATTAGGTTAGTACTTCCCAGTTTACTTCTGCATATCTTCACACGTAATAGTAATAACTCTTCCAGGTCATTTCAATTTTCTTGTGGAAGGTGACTCAGTAATTTATCCCAATTTTTGACAACTTCTTCATTCTCCAATTTGATTTGAGGAATGTCCAATTCAGAATCCTCTGAACTTGGTTCTTCCTTCTGTGCTGCGATCATTAACACCTTCTCCTCTTGCTTTCCTTCCCTATCAAAATACTTTTTGAGCATATTCACATGACACACTCTCTGAGATTTCTTCCTGTCTGGAGTCCTTATCAAGTAGTTCACCTCACTCAATTTCCTCTCGATTTGATAAGGTCCGTGAAACCAGGCTTTTAAAAGCTCATCTGTTACAGGAAGTAACACCAATACCTTATCCCCAATGGCCAAAGTGCGAATTTGTGATTTCTTATCCACTTCCTGTTTCATTGTATGCTGTGATACTTTTAAATGCCAGCTAACCAGCTCTTCAGCTTTACAGCTCTACTTAATCATTCTCTAAAATTTGGCAAATAGTCCAAACGTGTGGTCTCTGCATTCTGACTTATTAATTTCTTCTGAATCAATTTTAATGGTCATCTTACTTCATGCCCCAAAATTAATTCAAATGGATTGAATTTGGCCAATTCATTTGGTGCATCTCTGATCGCAAAAGTACCAAAGGAACTCCTTTATCCCAATCATCTGGGTAATCCTGACCATAAGCCCTCACCATGGTCTTTAATGTTTGATGCCATCTCTCTAGTGCTCCCTGTGACCCTGGATGATATGCAGTAGATTTGAATTGTTTTATTCCCAAGTTATCCATAACCTCCTTGAATAGTTTGGATTTGAAGTTTGATCCTTGATCTGACTGGATCTCCACTGGTAGTCTGTTTCTAGTAAAAATTGTAAGTAATTCTTTTTAGCTGTGATGTTGCATAATGGATTGCCTCTGGAAATCTAGTCGACATATCCATGATTATCAATAGATACTTATTCCCACCTTTGTTTGAGGTAGGAGACCTATGCAATCAATCAAGACTTGTGGAAGCCTCCTCAACTGTTGGAATTGGTATTAAAAGTGCAGGTGTTATTACTGCCTGTAGTTTTCCTATTAGCTGACATGTATGACACGTCTGGCAAAATTCAATCACATCCTTGTGTAGTCCAGGCCAGTAAAAATGTCTTTGTATTTTAGCATGTGTTTTTCTCACCCCTAAATGATCTCCAAGTGGTGGCTCAAGAGCCACTCGCAGCACCTCCATTCTATACCTACTGACAAAACAATTTGATGAATCTCTGTCCATTTCTCATCTGCTTGAATGTGTGATTGTCTCCATTTCCTCATAAAGACATCATTTGTTAAGTAATGATACACAGGAAGGCATTCACTCTCCTCCTCTGTGTATGCCTTTTGATATAACTGTTTTAAGCTCTCATCTTTCTGCTGTAATTCAATCAGTTTAGCAAAGCTAAAGGTAATTACATGTTTACCTATTTGCTACTGCCCTGTGCCACTTATCTGACCAAAAAGGTCTTAGACAAAGCTATGTCAGCTTCCTTATCTGTGCCTTTTGATCTCTCTGGCTTCAACTTGTGCCTCTGTGTTCTTGTGACCACACAAACAGGGAAAATTTTGGGATAACATCCTTCATATGTTCAGTTGTTTGTGTCTCCACTGGCTTTTCAACTAGAATGGGCAGCACGCCTACTGGTGAATCAACTATTTCATTTGCAAGGACAAATTGTATTCCGGGAGCTGAGAGTTTGTCCAGTACTCCTATCACAAGTTCTCTACTCTTTTCTGGACACTCTATCCTCACTTTACATAATTGAGCACTTTTTGTCTACCATGAATTCCTGTTACAAGTACCTATTCTGGCAGTAGTCCCTCAGGAGTACATATCTCCACATCCTTCAGCATTACAGACTGAGAGGATCCTGTGTCCCTTAATATTGTAACCTCTTTACCTGCTACTCCTGACCTGTGAATAAACTTTGCCCTTGCATGTGTATTTTTTAAAGCAGATTTGGCACTTCCTCCTTAATTAACCTCTGATCATCTTCTACACTCTGAGGCAGTTGTCTAACTTCCTTTGTGCTTTTTGTTACTAGTCCAACAAAACTCCCAGGCTTGTCTGCTTTTCCTACATCTAGCCCACTAACATTGTGATTTTGTGTGGCCCACTTTATTACAATGAAAACACCGGAGCTTTTCAACTTCTTTGTTTCCCTCAATGGTTTCTTTTTTACTCTGTGGTAAGTTATCCTTATGATTTTCACTGAGATTTACCTTCCTTTTCCCCGTGAGGATTTCTCTTTGCCCCAGTTTCTATCCCTCATGGACTGAAATGGATTCTGGAAGCCAAACTGTGTTTTATGGACCAGTTCATAATCATCAGCCACTTCAGCTGCTAACCTTGTCATTTTAACTCTCTGCTCTTCCACATGAGTTTGCACTATTTCAGGCAGGGAATTTTTGAATTCCTCCAAAATAATTACCTCTGTAAGGGGATCATAGATTTGCTTGATTTTTAAAGCGCTTAGCCATCTATCAAAATTATTCTGTTTGATCCTTTTCAACTCAATATAGGTTTAACCAAGGTCCCTCCTTAGATTTCTGAAACATTGTCTATAAGCTTCTGGTACAAGCTCATATGAACTGAAGATGGCTTTTTCACCTCCTCGTACTCCCCAGATACCTCCTCTGGTGGTGATGTGAATACCTCACTAAACTTACCTACACGTTTCATTTGGATCAACAAAACCCACATTGCCACTGGTCATTGCATTTGTTTTGCCACCCTTTCAAATGAGATGAAAAAGGCTTCCACATCCTTCTCATCAAATTTAAGCAATGCTTGAACATACTTAAACAGTTTCTCATTAGGCTTCTGACCACCAGGGGCTTGCTCATTCTCACTCTCTTCCACACTAAGTCTACCCTCAACCTTTATCTCCAGCCTTTTAAGCTGACTTTCCTTTTTAAGTGTCAGTTTTTGAAGTTCAAAAGCTCTCTGTTTTTCTTTCTCTGCTCTCCCTTTTTCCCTCTCTTCTGCTTCTAACTGTAACTCAAACTGTTTCATTTCTGATGCCCTTTCCTTATCTCTTTCCTCTAACTCAAGCTGCTTCATTTGCAATCGAATTCTTGCCATCTCTATAGATTCTGATGGTTTCCCAAGCAAGTTTAAATGCTGAGTTACTGCTGTAATTTTCTCTCCTTTCCTCACAGAAGCAGGCAGGTCCAATTCCACCTTCTCTGCTAATTCCTACAGCTTGGTTTTATTCACTTTTTGCAAAATTTCCAAAGTCACCGCATCCACTTCCAGAAAACCTTTGATGACTGAAAGAGCCATTTCTAACCCAAGCTTTGTCTACCCATCCAAACCAACACCCGAAATAAAGACACCAGCACCTACCACGTGCTGTTTAAAATCCTACAAAGAGCCCCCAATCTGTTATGGACTAGGCCAGACCACTCAAAACATTCTTAAGCAGGCAACCCAGACCATAACTTCGTAATTTGTTTTGGTAAGTGTACAGTGAAAATTACCCGGATTAAGTTAGTGAGGTTGACTACCAGGTTTCAAAACAAACAAAACTTTATTAGCAAAATTACACAATGAAACACAAAGAACAGAATAACAAACCCCTACAGAACTCAGTCTATCCAAACTAGACTTAGTTATGCCATCCCTAATATACACAACAGTCCCAATAAGCAAACCCCCTTAAAGACCAGTAAAAAAAAGGAACAGATGCTTACAGGTTGAAGTTAGAAGGATAGAAAGAGAGAGAGAGAGTTTCTACACAACTCACTGTTGAACTCCTAACCAGTTCTGGACTGAGCTGCTCAGCTAGAGAGTTGACCACTCCCCTTTCATTATATGGGTAATTTCTAAAAACATGACCAATTTGGCCTGAAGTCTCATCTGTTTACATATAAACAAAAGGGCCTCTTAATACCGTTTAGTCTCTGTACCAAACCAGTCTAATTGGTGCCGGGAGTGTTTACAAACCCTCTGAAAAAAACCAAGGGCATAGAATCCTTGAGAAAAGGAACGCTTTTAGAAAAAAAGGGACCAGCTTTGTGACAACAGCATGGAAAAAGACCTTTCGGTCCAACTCATCCACGCCGACTCAGATATCTTAAATAAATCTAGTCCCATTTGCCATCATTTGGCCCATATCCCTCTAAACCCTTCCTATTCATTTACCCATCCAGATGCCTTTTAAATGCTGTAATTGTACCAGCCTCCAGCACTTCCTCTGGCAGCTCATTCCATACACGCACCACTGTCTGCGTGAAAAAGTTACCCTTTAGGTCCCTTTTGTTTCTTTCCCCTCTCACCTTAAACTTCTGGCCCTCTAGTTTTGGACTCTTCCACCCCAGGGAAAAACCTTGTCTATTTACCATATCCATACCCCTCATGATTTTATGAACCTCTATAAGGTCATCCCTTAACCTCCGCTCCAGGGAAAACAGCCCTAGTCTATTCAGCTTTTCCATGTAGCTCAAACCCTCCAACCCTGACAACATCCTTGTAAATCTTTTCTGAATCCTTCCAAGTTTCACAGCATCCTTCCTATAGCAGGGAGACTAAAATTGCACACAATATTCCAAAACTGGCCCAACCAATGTCCTGTACAGCTGAAACATGACCTCTCAACTCCTATACTCAATGCTCTGACCAATAAAATAAGATATGCCAAACGCCTTCTTCACTATCCTATCTACCTGCGACTCCACTTTCAAGGAGCTATGAACCTACACTCCAAGGTCTCTTTGTTCAGCAACACTATTATTTATTCAATAACACAGGGAGTTGTCAAGCCTTATGGTCATGCAGAACTACCCTGTTTTTGTCATGGACAGTCATTTCTAAAATATTTTCTAGTAATCACGTACAAATCATTTCTAGTGGTTTAGTAAGATATTTTCTAGCCAATCTAGTAAATCTTCTGGAACTGCTTCCAATGCATGAGCATCCTTCCCTAAGTATCATAACCAGTAACAGTATTCCACTCTCACCAATGCCCTGTATAACTGAAGCATAACTTGGATACTCTTGCACTCAGTTCCCCTCTCAGTTAAACATAACATTCTATTAGTTTTCCTGACCACTTGCTGTACCTCCATTCTAACCTTCTGAAATTCATGCACTAAGACTCTGCAACCTCTCTCCATTTAGATAATCTGCTTTTTTATTCTTTCTGCAAAAATATACAGTTTCACAGTTTCCCACATTGTACTCCATTTGTCAGATGTTTTCACTCACTTAACCTTTCTATGTCCTTTTATAAGCTCCTTATGTCCATATTGTTTCCAAATTTTCTTACAGCATTGGTTTGAGTAGGAAGTTAGAGTTTTATTCAGCAACTGAGACCTTTAATCACTGAAAAGCAACATCACTCTGCGGAGACATAGTTTCGCACTCAATTCAAATGCTAATGGCGTAAAAGAAGGAATAACCCAACAAGCTTAAGTTCCTGCAGTTGCATCAATGCAAGACCTCTCACCAAGCACTGCTGATCGAATGGAAGCCAACAGGGAAGAGAAGGATCCGCAGTTTACCTCAAGCATTTCTATACTTTGTCACAGATTGTCCTGACCTCCTACTGGCACTGATGAATCAAGTCAGACACTTGGGTGGGAGATGTAAGGAAAAAATGTTCAGTAAATGCTGTTACAAAAGGTAATCTAGATAACTCATTTGAGTACCTATAAATATTAACCATGGTTTGTGACAGGGTGTGGGTGTAAAATTCTTGGGGAGCATATTGTTTAAGGTTTTTAGGATCCTGGATCAAACTTCCCATGTCATGGAGCTGTTCCTCACTGGGTGTAAATGGGTGGAGTTAAAAAGAGGAGAGACATATGTATGGAAAGCTAGGCAGAAGCTAGAAGGCAAGACACTGCATTTTAGAAACATGTACGGAGAAGCATGTGGAGTCGATCATCTAGCATTGGGCAATAAAGTTTACCGAATTGTTTTCAATAATATTAGAGCTTGGCATAGTAATGAACAACATGTAGAACAGAACAGAGCATTGTTACCTGTGTGACCAAACTGCTTTTAATACATTTTCTTCTTTATGTCCCCCGCCCCAACCACCCCAAACACCCCCCCCCCCCCCCCACAACCCGAGGAAAATGTCTTAGTGAGTTCCCTGGCTCCACAGCTGGAGACAGCCTGCTGTGTAGTGGAGTCATTGGCCCTGGAGGATTGGTGTGGCACCCCCATGAGGTACTTGTATCCAGGCAGGCCATTGACATTTCGGGCAAAAGTCCTTCATCAGGAATAACGAAGGGCTTTTGCCCGAAACGTCCATTTTCCTGCTCCTTGGATGCTGCCTGACCTGCTGTGCTTTTACAGCACCGCTCTAATCTAGACTTTGGTTTCCAGCGTCTGCAGTCCTCACTTTTTGTCTAGGTAGGCCATGCCTATCCTTAAGCTTCAACTTCCGAGTGTTGAAGGGTCCAGCCACCTCAGCATTGTCATAAGTAGAGAAGTCTGCAGGGAGCTGTGTATATATGTCCCATTGAAAAGCTTTGTCTCCTTGTGAGGAAAGAGCAGCTAGCTGTACCAGGTTCCCTGCCTGGCTGTTGCCATACCTTCAGTCCTGAGACACCATTGGCTGGGCTGTTGGAGTGTAAGGTCTGAGCCTCCAGCAGATTCTATGGGAGCTGAATTTGGCTTCACAAAGGCAGGCAGCTGATCACGTGTTTCACTGCACTGCTACAGGTTCAGGGCAATGAGGAGAAAGTGAGGACTGCAGATGCTGGACAGTCAGAGACAAAATGTGTGGCACTGGAAAAGCACAGCAGGTCAGGCAGCATCCAATGAGCAGGAGCAATGAGGGCTAATGTGTCCCACATCCCAGTCTGCTACTCCTGTCCCTTCCCTGTGCATGTGGATGGAGTCCCTGGTGCCGATACCATTGAGAGTCCTCTCCTGCCTGGGCCTGAGCAAGGGCCTGATCTCTAACAGTCGTCAGAGTGCCAGCAGCATGGGCTATGTCTTCCTTGGCCAACTGCAGAGCTGTTGCAGTGAGGGGCTTGTGGTGTCCCACTATTTCTGTTCCTATTGTGCTGATGGGGGGAGGCAGAAGGCAGCCTTGATGCTGCTTTCTCTCAAACCTTTTGGCCTGAGAGGTGAGGAGGTGGTTTCTCAGGGGATCCAGCCATTTCTTCAGAGAGGCGGTGGGGATACTGGTGATACCTGCAAGTCACAAGATAGAGGAGGCATCATGGCTATTGATCAAAAATGGTGTGCCAGGATTGAGATTGACAGCAGGATTACTGTGAGCAGAATGAAGAATGGTACTTCTCTCATGATGTGGAGTGAGGAGCTTAATATCCGAATCCCTTCCACACATGTGGGCTCTCTCTGTTACATTCATGAAAAAAAGAGAGGGATTGAGAGAGGTGAAAGTGAATGTTCGTGCTGGTGCAAGTTGGTGAAAACTGGTGGGGTGTCCTGAGGTAATGAATAGGCAGCACAGAGGCTATGCAGAGTTAGCAAAGAGAGTGGTTGTAGGTAGTGGGAGTGAGTAAAGGTGGATATTGAAGACAATAGTGAGGGAGTCAGAGCATGAGCCTTGGTGGGAGGTGGGTGCAAAAGAGTGAGTGTAAGGTAGCAGAGAGAATTTACACCAATGGAGTAGGGAAAGTAATTGACCTTCTTAGGGTAATGCTGGCCATTCCTCTGCACTGCAATGTACTCAGAACAGTCTGCCAGAGTCTGGTGGAATGGTGTCCTTTACCGAAACCACATCCTTGACCAGGATCTATTGGGGAATCATTGAGCCATTGTCCCCTTTTTCCAACATATTCAGATTCTGTCTGTCAACTTGCGGGCAGCTTGGGAAGGCCAGTTCTTGTCCAGGTATATGGCATCCTTTTAAAGTTGCTGCAGGCACTAGGGATGTCTATCTTTCAGTAGACACCTGCTGGTGATGAGTTGTCCTGGGGCCTGAATCAGAGGTGACAGACACTGTAGGCAGATAGACAGATGATACAACAAGTTTAGTAAGATATAACAAGAAAACATGCTATGTCTTGCAGTGGAAATCCTTCCAAAGAACTCAACACAGTTTGGATTTAGTAAAAACAAGTAGGATCCAGCCTGGAAGTTTTTTTTTATATAACTTTCTGAATATTTTGTGGATACAAAATGAGTTCACCATGTGATTCCTTAAAAATGAAGCCAGCAATTTAATGTGTGCGTGGATTATGTGCTTTTCACTCAAAATCAAGTGACTTTGGAGAAACAGTTAAGCAACATTTTTGAGAAGATAAGTGATGGGTTTATTGTCTTAATTACTGAAAAAAATCACCTTATGAAGACTAGAGTCCCTGTGATGATTGTTGCTTAGCAACCCTCTCTGCACTTGGAGTTCTACAGACTCAAGAATCTGCATAAAGAAGATACAGCTGAAGTGGCAAAATCTCCTGAAATCCTGTTCTCAGTCAGAACCACTGGGAACCTGGCAGAGTTTCCAAATATCAGTATTTCTGACTACCTGGTGATACCTGAAGGGCCAGACTGGAATCCAAGTTGTTTGGAATCAGAGCTAAACATTCACCATTAACAACAGCTGGCTTCACTGACAGGAAAAAGTGGACATGAGAAATCATCACATTCAATCCTTTGTTTCCAAACCTTTGGCCAAAAGGGATTGTTTTTTCCATTTTTGCCATTTTCAAAAATGCAATCAATTCTCCAGTGACTTGTCATTTTGTATTGTGTGTGTGCATCTGTGTGTGGGATTAAGTGGATATAATTTTAATTCTGGATTATAGTTTAGAGGTCAACCTGAGTTTACCACTTGCTTTATGAAGACGTTTTGTTCATAATAAATGCATTATTTTGAGTTCATTGAAGAAGCCTGGTAATTTTATTTTGTTTTGGATTATAGTACAAAACAGAAGCAATTGGCCAATTTGATAGATTTATACTAATGGTGAGACTGACAGTAGTGCAGATTGATTATCAGCATACACCCTCCCGTCACAGTCATAACACTATTTATCCACTTTGATGTCATGTGAGATCATTTTTTTGATTAAGCCATCACAGTTATATTTATATGAGGGCCTAATTAAATAGAGGAAGTTGTGTGGCACAGTGGATAACATCCTTACATCTGAGCCAGAGGCTCTAGGATCTGATCCCATTTTGGCCTCAGAGGGTGCATTCAAAGCACGGTAAAAGAGGTTGATTCATATCCTATAAAACCTTCTGCTACACTTGATGGCAGGCGATTAGAATCCAGAGTCTCCTGATCAGTCATCCTGTAGTAGGTGTTGGAAAACCACTGTCGTAATTTACCTGTGAGTGTGGACCAATTCAAGAGAAGTCCATGGCCCACACTTTGAAAAGACCAACACATAATTAAATGCCATTAGCTATAAAAGGGTTCAAGCAAGGTAATATTGTGGTATTACAAACAAATTAGGAGCAGGAATAGGGCATTCGGCTTTTTGAGCCTTCAATTAGACCATGTCTGAAATGATTTTAGAAGAGATTCCCTACAGTGTGGAAACAGGCCCTTTGGCCCAACATGACCACACCAACCCTCCAAAGAGTAACCCACCCAGACCCATTCCCCTATCCTATTACTCTACATATACCCCTGACTAATGCACCTAACCTACACATCCCTGAACACTATGGGCAATGTAACATGGCTAATTCACCTAACCTGCACATCTTTGGATTGTGGGAGGAAACCCATGGAGATAAGGGGAGAATGTGCAAACCCCACACAGTCAGTCACCCACAGAGGCTAGAATCGAACCCAGATCCCTGGCACTGTGAGGCAGCAGTGCTAAACACTGAGCCACCATGTCATAACTTCAACTCCAAGTTTCTGACTACCTTGATCATCTTATATTCCTTTGCTTTTGAAAAATCTACCGACCTAAGCCTCATAAAAGTCAACGACCCTGACTTTACTGCTTTTTGACAAAGGATGTTCCAAAGACTCAACGATCTGAGAGAAAACAATTTTTGGTATTTCTGTCTCCCGTGGGCGAGCCCTAATTTTTAAACAATGACCCCTGTATCAAAAGTATCTGTTCCATCTCTGGTTGCTCAACTGGATGGAAAAATACTTTGAGCTCAAAGTTTAGGTACAGATGTGGCGAACAAGGGAAAGCCCAACTTGTTTGAATCACCTTATCACAAATGTAAAAGTATAGGTATTGGCCAATATCAGTTCCAAACTAGGTGTGGAGACTTTATTGATTTGGATTAATACTTGAGACTGTTATTCCTTTACTGCATAAACTCAACAAACACTGTGCAGCATTGTGAATGCCGTATCTCCGCCTGATTCACATTCAAGCTTTTCTAGTTAACTTCTGCCCTTAATCTTTCATGTGGCTTCACATTCTTATACTGTAACCTGTGAGGTTCAGCTTGTAGAGTCATGCTGACCTCAGCTATTGTCACAACAGTGAGAAAAATCACATCAAAATGGTTTGCTAAAATCAACAAAATCTCTATCAATAACATTAGGAAGAAAATGCAATTCAAACTGAATTTGATTTGCTCTTAACTACAATTTTAAAAATAGTTTTAGCTTCTTCCCACCTATTGGGAACAGGACAAGAGTGGAGTTAAAATTAAATGATTTACCACCCAATTTGCATTCATCTTAACTTCAGAATATTTTTTGGTGTCTGAGATAGCCTGAGTAAGTGGAGTGCTGTGATCAAGTGCAAAAGGCTCAGTGTAAAAAATTCCACGCAACACTGAATTCCCTGAAGGCATTGTGACCAACCATGTTGCGTGGGACTGGAGTCCTCAGTAAAGGAGTCTGGATTCACTCCTTGAAAAATATCAATGCAATAGTTGAATTTTTACAATAATCCAGCAGTTTTCATTATGCTATCCAATAGATATGTTCAAAACAGATACGTTTCTGATGAAACATGGGATAAAGAAAGGGCTATGGGGAGCAGGCAGGAAAGTGCAGTTGGGACCAGGATAAGAAGAGCCATGATCATGTTAAATGGCGGAGTGGGCTCGGAGGGCAGCATTGCCTACTCCTGCTCCTAATTCCCATGTTCCTATCCTCTCTAATGCCAACCCACTATTTTAATTCTGCAATGAAAAAAAGAAACTTTACTCTCAATGTTTAATATATATATACAACAACTGACAGCTTTGATCTACATGTTGGGATCCTTCTCTTTGGAGTGGTTTTGTGCACACCTCCAATTTTCCTCAAATCTGAACGATTTCCTTTGGGCAGTTCTTATTGAATATCCACATTGTGATTCTGAGGGATTCTGACCAGCAAGTGGGAGCTCATCAATGGAAATTCAGGGAAGCTGTAGTGGGATTGTCAGGTCAGTTACCATTAGCCATGCAGCTCGTGCAGCTCTCATCCCCACAGTGATCGATGACATCTCTCCCACCCACATCATGGCCGCTTCCACAGCCACTTCCGCCCCTCACAATTCCTCATGCACCACATGTGACATCACTTCCACCCCTTACATCATCGCTGATATCACACACTCAGTAATTTCCACCACCCCCCTCCCCCACTGCTGTGGTCGCCACCACTTCCGCCCTGACCTTTATCCCACTCCGACCATGCATCAATGAATTTAATACGCGCTGTGTGTCGAACACTTCTTCCACCGCCTCAGAGCTTACTTTTACAATCAGGACTCCTGCCCACCTTCCGAGGACCCCTTCACTCGCCTCCAACACACCCCATCCACCTGGACACCCCGCGCTGGCCTATTACTCACCCTTGATCTCTTAATTTCCAATTGAAGCCGAGACATTAACTGCCTCAATCTGTCTACGCCCCTCCCCCACTCCAACCTCTCACCCTCACAATGCACTGCCCTCCACTCCCTCTGCTCCAATCCTGACCTCACCATTAAGCCAGCAGATAAAAGGGGTGCAGTGGTAGTCTGGCGCACTTACCTCGTCACCACTGAAGCCAGACACCAACTCAAAGACACCTCCTCCTACCACCCCCTTGACCATGACTCCACCCACCATCACCAAACCGTCATCTCCCAGACCATACATAACCTCATCACCTCAGGAGATCTCCCACCCACAGCTTCCAACCTCATAGTCCGGGAACCCCGCACTGCCCAGTTCCACCTCCTTCCCAAGATCCACAAGCCTGACCACCCTGGCCGACCCATTGTCTCAGCATACTCCTGCCCCACCAAACTCATCTCTACCTACCTCAACACTGTCCTATCCCCCAGTCTAGGAACTCCCCACATACGTTCAAGACACCACCCATGCCCTCCACCTCTTCCAAGACTTCTGTTTCCCCGGCCCCCAATGCCTCATTTTCACCATGGATATCCAATCCCTCTACACCTCCATCTGCCATGACCAGGGTCTCCAAGCCCTCCATTTCTTCCTCTCCCAATGTCCCCAACGTTACCCTTCTGCCGACACTCTCATTTGTTTGGCCGAACTGGTCCTCACCCTCAACAATTTCTCCTTTGAATCCTCCCACTTCCTCCAGACCAAAGGGGTAGCCATGGGCACACGTATGGGCCCCAGCTATGCCTGTCTATTTGTTGGCTACATAGAACAGTTGATCTTCCGTAATTACACGGGCACCACTCCCCACCTCTTCCTCCGCTACATTGATGACTGTATTGGCACCACCTCGGGCTCCCGCAAGGAGGTTGAGCAATTCATCAACTTCACCAACACATTCCACCCTTACCTTAAATTTACCTGGACCATCTCTGACACCTCCTTCCCCTTCCTGGACCTCTCCATCTCCATTAATGATGACCGACTTGACACCGACATTTTTTACAAACCCACTGACTCCCACAGCTACCTGGATTACACCTCTTCCCACCCTATGTCCTGCAAAAATGCCATCCCGTATTCCCAATTCCTCCGCCTCCACCGTATCTGCTCCCAGGAGGACTAGTTCCACCACAGAACATACAAGATGGCCTCCTTCTTTAGAGACCACAATTTCCCTTCTCACGTGGTTAAAGATGCCCTCCAACACATTTCGTCCACATCCCGCACCTCCGCCCTCAGACTCCACCCCTCCAAACGTAACAAGGACAGAACCCCCATGATGCTCACCTTCCACCTTACCAACCTTCGCATAAACCAAATCATCTGAGGACATTTCCGCCACCTCCAAACAGACCCCACCACCAGGGATATATTTCCCTCCCCACCCCTTTCCGCCTTCCGCAAAGACGTTCCCTCCGGTGACTACCTGGTCAGGTCCACGCCCCCCAACAACCCACCCTCCCATCCTGG
>NC_057719.1:47006605-47027766 GCF_004010195.1 Chiloscyllium plagiosum
CCTTCCCCCACCCTCCTCCCTGACCTATCACCTTCATCCCCACCTCCATTCATCTATTGTACTCTATGCTACTTTCTCCTCACCCCAAACCCTCCTATCATTTATCTCTCCATCCTGCAGGCACCCTGCCTCTATTCCTGATGAAGGGCTTTTGCCCGAAACGTCGATTTTCCTGCTCCTCGGATGCTGCCTGAACTGCTGTGCTTTTCCAGCACCACTCTAATCTAGAATCTGGTTTCCAGCATCTGCAGTCATTGTTTTTACCCTGTTACCATCCAGCAGAGTTGCTAGTGACACTGTCGTCATTTTATTGAAAATAAATCAACCAACAAAGCAGCCTCAATGCTGGATACTTTTAAGATGGAAACAAGAAGTTGCTTTTAGTGAGCCCTTTAAATAATAATGGACATAACAGTTTCACAACTTGTGTAGCCCATGATATGCAAGCTAGGTTGAAGAGTGCCAATTAACATGAGAATCATCTTGGGATCATAACTGTGTCATGGACCTCATATTTCAATATTTAATTAAACTCCTGTTCTATTTCCAGTGGGATCTTAAACTGAGGCCACACAGAATCAGAGAAGGTTGATGGTCAGTCATGAGCGTTTCAATTTTAATCTTGCTTTGGCTCTGTTCAATTCATTGCTAACAACTAACCCCAATCTCTTAAACAAGGCAGGTGAACATAGATCACCATCTACAAATTGACCAGTGTCTACTTCTTAGCTTGAACAGCGCCAGTAATCCTTAAACTGATTATAAGTGTGAAAATGAATGAGCCTAAAGCCGTTAAATGAACTGGATTGGCACAATCTAAAAATCTACAGCAACGTAACTTTCAGATCTCAGCTGGTCTCAGTGGTCCTCAGAGATTGGGAATACAGCCAGAATTCCTGCTCCTGATTGCTATCCCCCTCTGAAAATGCACACGTGAATGATAGATGAGGTCAGGCTGTTGATCAATACATTCAAATGGGTTGCCAACACTCACCAATGAAGAATAGTTACTGAACTGAGATACAAGAAAGACACTGCATATGAAGTTATATATGGGTTTAATTTACTCCATTAAGGAGAGGAGATCAAAGGGCAAACAGGAAAAGATGGATAGAGAAAAAGTTAATTTTCAGTCAAGGGTCAATAGGCTGTTTGTAAACATTAATGCACTTGTCAGCCTGATGTTAGTGTAACTCATGTGATTACTTTCAATTCTATTGTAATGAAGAGTGTGACTTATTCACCTACATTTGTGAATAGAGACAGTGTAAAATTCAGGAAAAAGTTTTACAACTTTGCCTAAAAACATTAGGATGTGTCCATGTGTCTCTTTTATTGATTTTGATAAAATTCCATTAATTTGTCCTATCAAGTCCAATTTTACATTTTTAAATTCTTTTATTTTACATGCTGTTTCACCTGCCATCGCACTGTAGATAAAGGGTGCATTGTCTGTGTAGACTATAACTGCTTCGGATACCAAGGCAAGGCCATCGATCAGATAGCAGGTGCTAATTTGTTTGGGCAAGCAGACAGAATAAATTTGTTGATATTTTACTGGAAGGCTGACTAAGAGCTATCCAAACAATGTGCATTGCTAAACATAATGGAGAATTTTGGAACTGGACTAATTCAAAGCTCCAATCCCAAGAGGTACAGAAAGAACACTTTGACCACTAAAATGAGGCCATTTTAAGTACTTCTTGTCCTCACTGGGTTTAAAAACAAATATAAACAAAAATAAACTCTAAGATTAGTTGGTGTTCTTATAAAATTCTTTTCCCTGGAAATATTTACAAAATTAAATCATTTGCATTTTGCTCCTTGACTTTCACTTCCGTACCTGGGAGTAGTCAACAACTGAAATTATCTTGTTTATTTCACTAGTCTTGGCATTTTAATTTCAGTAAAGCTTGCTGGAACTACTTTAGCGATGATGAAGGACAATTATATTACTTTTGTCTTCTCTGTTCTCCCTTCAGTCAGTGCTGTACCTGAAGAATCATGGTCAAAATCAGAAACTGCCAAGCCCGTGCAAAGTTGAGGTATTGTGGGAGTAGCAACTTAAATCAAAGGCATCCCATCCATGGTGCAGTATAATGGCTGAATAATCAATAGACTGCTTGCTTACCATTGTCAGCTATAGTGTGCTCACAGGTTTTCACAGCTAATTTGAAGTCTTTACTTTGTTGCTCAAAAAGAGACATATCCAACTGGGGGAAAAGACATACTTCATTAATCTTAAAATGTCTCTGTATTTTTCAGGCTTCTAATGTATTTGTTTTTTGCTGATAACTTAATGGTTAACATATTTAGATAGCTCTGGTCATTACATTGTTAATGTCATGCTCTGGGACTTGAGCAAGCTTTTCCCCAGCTAAAGAAACATAAATGTTCAGCTGTGATAGAAGTTTGTGAGTTCTCCTGACATAAATTAAGCTGATATCATCAGAGGACTATAAAACTGATTTATTATAAATACTGTTCTCATTTGTTTACAGCTTAAATTCTTTGGTTCTGGTCAATTAGCACATTAGCCATCTCTCAAATTGACAGGTGCTTAAAAGCATATTACACAAGCTTTCGGGCGTAAAAACACAAAGGAGCAGAACGAAAGTATTTTGCAGAGAAACCAGATATAATGGAGAGAAAATAACCTGCTGCTACCTCTATGACTGAAACATTTATGCCAAATGAGCACATTTACTTTCTCATAAAGGCAGAAGAGCTATTCTTAAAAAGAAATCTTCACCAATTTCCTTTGTTGTAAGCCAATTTTTTTGGGAGGAAGGGTGGTGTGGGGAATGGTTATTTTAAAAGCTCGAAGAGTTATCTCATTTTTGAGGATTTGAGATGTGAGACTCTTAAAGGTTCTTTCTCCACCCACCTTTCCACCTATCACCTACTACCAGTTGTGTGAGGGCCAGCAGAGGTTGAACTCTGTAGATAAAGATCATTTGGGAACTAGTACTAGAATCTTAATGCTGATTAAATTAAACTCTCGTTCAATGAACTGGCAAGAGGCCACTTTTTTTTCATTGCACAATGGAATTCAGTGAAAAGTTAAGGCCAGGCAGCACTGCCTGTCATTTTGTTTTGGTTGCAAAATCACCTTATACTGTACCCTGAGTGAAAGGACTGCATATACACATCTTATTTATTCAGCTGGATCCATCAGGGCCCTGTTCCAACATATAAACAGATTTCATAAGTGGTTGCGTTTTCCCCTCCCCAGTGAGATTACCACTTAGGAAAGAGTGTGATCGAATTAATGGAAGGCCAGAAATTCCACTTTTAAGGCCAGCCCTGATAGGAACCACATTGCCATTCACTAAAAATGTAGATGAAAAAGGTGATGGATACAAAAAGAGGCTGACAGTTATTTGACCTCAGGTCTATTATCTCATTATTGAAGCTATGAATCTAAAACATCTGGGTTAGCATTTTGAAACCTTACTCCTTTCAATCAGAAACTAATTATCTGGCCAATATAGATTAAACAGTAATCCACAATCTACAACGCATGAACTTTTCCCTTTAAGTTGTTTTGAATGCAATTTTTCTTGTCAGTAGTTTCAACGACGTGTTAAGAGAAGTTAAATATATGCGATTAGAAATACATTCATCACAACTGGATTTGGTACTGAGTCACACAAAGTCAGAAATGTATGGTTTACCTGCCCCTGAGGTGTGTCATAATGTGTCCAAACTGGTTGATTTAAAACAAATATAAAACTAGCCACTCTGTGCGACTTAGCACTGGAGTGTGGGAATTAAACAATTAAAGGAATTCAGAATAGAAAGGGAAAGCAACAACAAAGTAAATTCATACAGCACATCTAATATAATTTTTTTTAATATATATATGTATAATGGAAAGGACATGGCCGCTTTGATATAGAACAAGATTTTAGAAAACATAACCAAAACAGGCATTTTTAAGAATGGTTTTAAAGGAGAGGGAGAGGACAGCTGATGATTTCTGCAAGAAGATGCATGTCTCTAACAGAGTACTCATTAACAGATCGTTGTCTCTTAAAGTTGCACTTTCACTGCCTTGCACTGCAATATGTTCCAAACTTCTGTCCGGCATTGTTTTAGCGTCCTGTGCTTGCACAGCATTGCTAACCAAAGTAAACTGGAAAAGGACGTTCTTGGACATTGGCATTAGCTGCTTTGAAGACAGAACAACATAGAGGTAAGCATCAGGACAATCCTTACTTTAAGGATTCCTGCGCGATGGCTGAAAGAGGCATAACATTAGTAAAATAATTTAAGCTTTTAAACGTTGCTTGTCACTATTGCTAGAACCCTTCCACGTCTACATTTAAATAAGTGACAAATGGTTCTGTCCAATAGAAATCTTATAAAATCATATCATATTACATTTAATACTATTGGTTCTAGATGGCCATGTAAATCCTAATTCCCTCAATGAACAAGCAAATAGAAAATAGATATAACCATTCCATTATGACTATTAATATAAGTGCATTAAATTCTCTTTCAAAAAAGATAACATCTACAATAGTCATAAACAAAATCTAGTAATTTTTGTGCCAGCATTCTCTTAGGTGTCTAACCATGGCCTCCTTCCTTCTATGCTAGTCCTCCAGCTATTTGCAACCTAAAGGTTAAACCTCATGTATGCACTACTGCAGATGACAAATGGCTTTTAAGCCAGTCTGAGAGTGTAATATCTGACAGGTGTGACTTTGGAGGTTATAGGCAGCAGCAAGATAGATTTTTCTGTCATTGCAGGAATCAATGAATCATATTGGACTTCATTAAAAATCACACAACACCAGGTTATAGTCCAACAGGTTTATTTGGAAGTACAAGCTTTTGGAGCGCTGCTTCTTCATCAGGTAGCTATGGAGCAGGATCATAAGACACCGAATTTATAGCAAAAGATCACAGTGTCATGCAACTGAAACAATGTATTGAATAAACCTAGATTGTTGTTAAGTGGTTGCAGGTTTTGGTTCAATACTATGTAAATCCCAGAACATCTTTCCAGTCACATTCGCAAAGTAACTTGAGGTTTTATAAAAAAAGGTGACATCTCAGCTCAGACAATGCATTAAAGGTGTGAGGTTAGACTCTATCTGTATCCCAGTCTTGAGTCAGACTGGTTCTATTTCCAAAGTCTGAATTTATAAGATGTTACATGTTTTGACTGCCTGCATTGATTGCCTGGAGATTGTGTGCTTTTTAAACAAAATAGAATGTATCTGCAATTGCAATTCTGCAAGTGAAAATTCACCCCATAGAATTATTCTTGTGTGTGTACATGAGGGAGCGAGAGCGAGAGAGAGAGAGAGCGAGAGAGAGAGAGAGAGAGAGAGAGAGAGAATGTGTGTGTGGGAGAGAATGAGGGAATGCATGTGAGTGTGATTATGAGTGTGAGTGCATGTGAGCACGTGTGTTTGCATGTGTGCGTGCTTAGCAGAGTGTGTGCATGAGTGTGATGGAGTATCAGCTTCTGAGAGGGTGTGTGCGTGGGTGTGAGTGTGAGGGCTGTGTATGTGTCTGAGAGAGAGAGCATGTGTATGAGGACTTTTATATGTATATGGGGTACTTTTCACACCTCTGATGCATTGTCTGAGCTGAGATGAGATTTTATGAAAAAAGATCACAAGTTACCGCCATGTAGGTAGCCTACAGGAAGTGACACTTGACTGTCCAGGTAGAATCTCAAAAGATACAATCCAGGGCAATTTTTCTTCTGAGGGGAGGACACGCCTTGTGCAATTAATTTTCCATATTCCAAAAACAGGCAGCTACTCTTATGATTCAAGCTTCAAATAGCACAAGAGAAGTAGTGGAACGAGAGACAGACAAGCATGTTCAGATACACAGAGAAAACTTGCCACAGGATGGCTTGTGTTTGTTTATGAAATGGTTGCAATAAATGAAAAAGTACACAGTTTTATTCTCAACTATTTATGGAACTTGTAGTGAGGTTTACGATTTGAAAAAAACAAAGGTGTCTGTAGTGCAGTGGCATCCTGTAGTGCCTTTAATATAAAGCAACATGACCAGATTCAAAGTAATTGTCCATTCAGATCTTGCAACCTCAATGGCATGGAGAAGACTGACAAAGCTACTGGCTCACTTGGCTTGGGACAAACTGTAGTTGCTGATGACATGCCAGCAGAATTGGTCAAGCACAGGAAACTGACATAGGCAAAAGTGAGGACTGCAGATGCTGGAAACCAGAGTTTAGATTAGAGTGGCACTGGAAAAGCACAGCAGGTCAGGCAGCATCCAAGGAGCAGGAAAATCAATGTTTCGGGCAAAAGCCTGATGAAGGGCTTTTGTCCTAAACGTTGATTTTCCTGCTCCGCGGATGCTGCCTGACCTGCTGTACTTTTCCAGCACCACTCTAATCTAAACCACAGGAAACTGACACACCTAGAGCATCTGCTCAAAATTCTCTGCTGGAGGGAGAGGGCAGTGTCACAGGACATGCATGGTACAAAGACTGTGATCCTGTATGAGAACAAGGGCAATGATAGCATATCTAACCAGATTACAACAGGATCTGGACCAGATGGGCTGAGAAGTGGCAGATGGAGTTTAATTCAGATAAATACGAGGTGCTGCATTTTGGGAAAGCAAATCTTAGCAGGACTTATACAATTAATAGTAAGGTCCTAGGGTGTGTTGCTGAACAAAGAGACCTTGGAGTACAGGTTCATAGCTCCTTGAAAGTGGAGTCACAGGTAGATAGGATAGTGAAGAAGGCATTTGGTATGCTTCCCTTTATTGGTCAGAGTATTGAGTACAGGGGTTGGGATGACATGTAGCGGCTGTACAGGACATTGGTTAGGCCACTGTTGGAATATTGTGTGCAGTTCTGGTCTGCGTCCTATCAGAAGGAAGTTGTGAAACTTAAAAGGGTTCAGAAAAGATTTACAAGGATGTTGCCAGGGTTGGAGGATTTGAGCTATAGGGAGAGGCTGAACAGGCTGGGGCTGTTTTCCCTGGAGCGTTGGAGATTGGTGGTGACCTTATAGAGGTTTACAAAATCACAAGGGGAATGGATAGGATAAATAGGCAAAGTCTTTTCCCTGGGGTTGGGGAGTCCAGACTAGAGGGCTTAGGTTCAGGGTGAGAGGGGAAAGATATAAAAGAGACCCACGGGGCAACATTTTCACACAGAGGGTGGGACATGTATGGAATGAGCTGCCAGAGGAAGTGGTGGAGGCTGGTACAATTGAACATTTAAGAGGCATTTGGATGGGTATATGAATAGGAAGGGTTTGGAGGGATATGGGCCAGGTGCTGGCAGGTGGGACTAGATTGGGTTGGGATATCTAGTCAGCATGGACGGGTTGGACCGAAGGGTCTGTTTCTGTGCTGTACATCTCTATGACTCTATGACTCATACACTCCCTGGTGAGCATTATGGCAAAACTACTTGCCGCTGTTCCGTGAGTCTGGAGATCCTGACTGAATACATTTACCCTGAAACCCAACATCGGTGTAAGAACTGAAAGGTTTACAATTGACTTTACTTATGAGTCAAGCAGTTACAAAACTAATGCTATGAATAAAAGTGGCCACTATAAACTGATCTCATTGACCTCACCACTGTATTTGACCATGTGAGCAGAGACAATCTATTTGGATTGCTGGGAAAAACTGGCCACCTGCAGAAAACATTCAATGTGGTCTTCTCTTTCCATGCCAACATGATTGAATCTCAAAGATGCTGGCATTACCATAGTTGTGCCGAACATGGTTGTGTCCTTGACTCGACACTCTTTAGCATATTCTTCTCTTTGGTAGTGCCAGCTGCTTTCACATCACCTGCAGGAGGTGTCTATCTACATCCTAAAATGATGGAAAGCTGCTTATCCTTGCTTGCTGGAATCCAAGGTAAAGCTGTGTGTTCCTGTCAAAGAGTTACATTATGGCAATGAAGCTGCAGTGAAGTTTTCAATACTCAGGGACACCTTCAGCAACCAATAGACTCTCTCACACCTGTAACAATTCTGGGTTTAGCATCAGCTTCAGAAAGACAAATGTCATCTTCCAGGCTGTTGCCATACCACCATTTATCAGCATTGACAATGTGACCTTGAAGGTTGTTGATAAGTTCAGATTTCTAGGCTCCACAATCATCACTAATCTGTCATGCAATGCAAAAGTTGTTATGTTCAGGAAGAAAGAGAAAGTGTGGTACAAGAGCCACATGACTGACAACACTAAATGCATACATACCAAGCTGGCATCCTTGGTGAAATGTGTAAGAGAGAAAATTAAACAGATTCCATCTTCTCAGTCTCAGACACATTCTAACATGATATCCTGGCAGGGGGAATACTCATTCCATTAACATACTTATTGCCAATCCAACAACGTCTGCAAGAAGTTAGCCATATTCATCAGATGGATAACAACCATAAACCCAAAGACCTTCTATGCAATGATTAGGCCACAGTATCATGCCATCTTGAGCACTTAAACCTCTGCTACAAGAATATGTGCAAGCAAGATAAAAACATGGTGGATATTAACATTGACACCTGGGAGGCAGTCACTGATGGTTGGGACCTCTGGAAGTTGACTGTTTGAAGGAGAGGCAAGCAGAAGCAAAACACTCAGCTATGCAAAAAAAGGAGATCGGAGAGAAAGCAGAGGCTACCAAATCTTGCACACAATCATAGCCCACTGTCTTCATTTACAGCAAATGTGGTAGAGACTACTGCTCCACAGTGAGACCTCTGAGCCACACTGGGCAATGTTTCATGCAGAGTTGATCACCAAGACAGAAAGCAGTCAGCCATTTCACTTAGAATCATTTTATTGAGCCATTCCCAATCTAACAAAGCTGCAAAAGTGTTACCTTGAAATGCCTCTGGTTGTCTCTGACATAATTTGAGGAGAAGCAAATATCTCAATGAGTGGTGCAGCTGCTACAAATGGGAAAAGACCATCATCTAAGGCTTTTTAGCCAAAACAACTGGGTATACAACCTGGGGCTGCATGTTTGACATGTAATGAACCTTGTCAATTTTAGCAATAATTGTTAATGGAGTGTGTTAAATACAGTATTGGCAAAGTGTTTGCATCTTATGTAATATCAACTTTGAATGGTCATGAAATTTACTATCATAAATTTTATAAATAAAGTTTATTTCTTAAAAAAAGAGATGCCTCACTCGCTGTGGCTCCATCCGATTTCCTGACACTCCCAGGCAGCGCACTGTCACAGGGATATGCTTCTCACCTATAAGCCATATGGATGCTTGACTATCTTCCTTGGAGAGCTCAGAGTCGGCTAGAATTCTGGAGGATGAATGCATCATGCAGAATGGAGACAATTCTTTGCACACTCTGGACATTCTTTTGGTGGACCTGTTTTCTATTTCAAAGGTGAAAGGATTAAACAGTAGGAGCTCGAATTGCAACGTACAGCTTATCAAATGCAATCTGGATTTAGTGAAACTTAGCTTTGAGATTAAATTAGATGGGTCTATCACACGGGTTTTCTTGTTCTCACACCAAATTATTCAAAAACTGTGGCTCGATTGATGGCACTGATCTTATATTCTCTAGAATATAAGACTCAGGCGACTGTCTGTGTGGAGTTTGCACATTCTCCCCGTGTTTGCGTGGGTTTCCTCTCGGTGCTCCGGTTTCCTCCCAAAGATGTGCAGGTCGGGTGAATTGGCTATGCTAAATTGCCCGTAGTGTTAGGTAAAGGGGTAAATGTAGGGGAATGGGTGGGTTACACTTCGGCGGGTCGGTGTGGACTTGTTGGGCCGAAGGGCCTGTTTCCACACTATAAGTAATCTAATCTAAAAAAAAGAATTTAGAAAGGAGAGGAAATCTTAAAGAAACTTACAAAATTCTTAAAAGTGTAGAAAGCTTATGGGTCTTATGGTAATAGATGCAAAAAGGATATTTTCCCTGTTTTTTAGACTAGGTTCCCTACAGTGTGAAAACAGGTCTTTTAGCCCAACCAGTCCACACCGACCCTCCGAAGAGTAATCCACACAGACCCATTTCCCTCTGACTAATGCACCTAACACTATGGGCAATTTAGCGTGGCCAATTCACCTAACCTGCACATTTTTGGATTGTGGGAGGAAACCGGAGCACCCGGAGGAAACCCACGCAGACAAGGGGAGAACATGCAACCTCCACACAGACAGTCACCCAAGGCAGGAATTGAACCTGAGTCCCTGGCACAGTGAGGCAGTAGTGCTAACCACTGAGCCACCGTGCCGCCCACTGAGCTGAGAGGCACGTTCTCCAAATAAGGGGTAGGCCATTTAGGACTAAGACAAGAGTAAGTTCGTCACTCAAAGTTCTTTTTACTCTCCACAGATGTTGCAGGATTTCATTGGGATGAAGATGCTTCGACTGGTTATCTGACATTGAGAGTTGGAATAAAGGAAACTTGACAATGGGGTATCTCAACTGGAATGGACTAATATACAATTAGAAATGAAAAGATATTAGTTTGAAGAAAAACAGCAGATAATGAAGATTAAGGAAAGAAAATATAGAGACAGAGTTTAGGAAATTTGAAAATGAAAGGGAGGTATTTCCTGATGCTTCAAGTTATGAGGAGCATGGAGAGGGTAAATAGGCAAGTTCTTTTCGCTCAGCTGGTGGAGTCCAGAATTAGAGAGCATAGGTTTAAGCTGAGGGGGGTAAAGATATAAAATGGACCTAAGGGGCAACTTTTTTATACAGAGGGTGGTGTGTGTATAGAATGAGCTGTCAGAGGAAGTGTTGAAGGCTAGTATGATTACAACATTAAAAAGCTGAAAATGTGTTGCTGGAAAAGTGCAGCAGGTCAGACAGCATCCAAGGAGCAGGAGATTCGACGTTTCGGGCATTCCTGAAGAAGGGCTCATGCCCGAAACGTCGATTCTCCTGCTCCTTGGATGCTGCCTGACCTGCTGCACTATTCCAGCAACACATTTTCAGCTCTGATCTCCAGCATCTGCAGTCCTCACTTTCTCCTTCAACATTATAAAGGCATCTTGATGGGTATATGAATAGGAAAGGTTTAGAGGGATAGGGGCCAAATGCTGGCAAATGGAAATACATTTATCTCGGATATCTGGTTGGCATGACAAGTTGGACTGAATGGTCTATTTTCTTTCTGTACATATCTCTGACTCTATGACTCTAAGTCAAGGAGGTGAACCAATAAAAAATACTGAGTGTGTCAATCACTGAGTGCTGGCTGATGGTACTGTTTGTCTTCTAGAGGGGTTAATGAAAAAGAATATATTAATTGGAAGTATTCATTGAGATTACAAATCAGTCTTATTATAAAGAGTTGGATTAAAGAGTTACTTTGTAAATGGAGAAATTGTAGTGGGAGCAGTGAAACAAATTTCTATAGAAGGAATTAGCTTTATTTTGGGAAACGGTTCAAGAACATTGACTAAGAATACCACCTAAGATGCTTGAACACTCAGTAGAAAAGAAAGTGAAATGTTACAAGAGAAACATCTTGATTGCTCTCTGACTGTGGTGTGGCTAGATCTCAGGACCATCAAGTTAGATCGGAAGATAAGGACTCCACAAAACAGGGAGATGATTTGTAAGTTCAGTCACTGAACATAATTTAACAAAAATGGGTGAAGGTTAAGAGAATACATTTAGCCTTTATTCATTAATAGAAATGCAAGAAAGAGATTGCATTTGAGTGTTGTTCTAAACTCTTTAGGCTAAATCTTTCTTTTTTTCCTCCTTAAGTTATTCAAATCAGTGCTATTTCGCAACCAGTGAAAGCTTTCACTGTATTTTATAGTATTCTTATTGTAAAATACATGTGACAATAAATTCAAATCAATCAAACAGCTGACTCAGTCATTGAATCAGAAAAAAGTACCTGTGTTAATCCTTGAAGAACAAAGTATTAATGAGGACATGGAGACTGCCTCAAGTACAGATGATAAGGAATGGACTGCGATCCATCAGGTGGTGGATCCATTTGTGTATCGCCATGAAATTTTATGAGGGACTCATGAAATTTCGATGGCAGATCACGGAGGTGTAAGGAGAACACAGGTAACATGTAAACACATCTTTATCAGCCAGGGCTACATAAAGATATGATCAAATCTTGGCAGTTATGCCACATGTGGGTAAACCCTAACCCTCAATTAAACTTGAACTTTCAATTCTGATACCAGTTTTTGAAGAACTATTTAGCAGACTCTTAATAGATAGTGTAGGGTCCCTAGAAAGAACCAGGACTAGGGACTAGTGTCTTTTATTGTTTATGGACACTTCCATTGGATTTCCTGAAGCAGTCTCTTCCTGAAAATTTACTGTGGAGGTGCTGGCGTTAGACTGGGATGGACAAAGTTAAAGATCACACAACACCAGGTTATAGTCCAACAGGTTTAATCGGAAGTACTAGCTTTCGGAGCATCGCTCCTTCATCAGGTGGTTGTGGAGCAGGATCATAGGACACAGAATTATAGCAAAAGATCATAGTATCGTGCAACTGATGTGATATATTGAACAAACCAAAATTGCTGTTAAATCTTTCATCTTTTAAATTGGGTGCAGGTTTCGATTCATTAATATGAAAATGACAGAACTTCTTTCCAGTTGCATTCCTAAGATGACTTAAGGTTTTATTAAAAAAACGTTGTCAGCTCAGACAATGCATTAAAGGTGTGAGGTTAGAGTCTGTCTGTACCCCTATCTTGAGTCAAACTGGCCCTATTTCCAAAGTAGGAATTTATAAAATGTCACATGGATTGACTGCCTACAGATTGTATACTTTTTGAACAAAAAGAATATATCTGCAATTACATATTCGCCCCATAGACTTGTGTGTGTGTGCATGCATGTGAGGAAAAGAGAGTGTGTGTGTGTCTCTGTGTGTAAAATGTCACATGGATTGACTGCCTACAGATTGTATACTTTTTGAACAAAAAGAATATATCTGCAATTACATATTCGCCCCATAGACTTTTGCGTGTGTGTGTGTGTGCGCATGCATGTGAGGAAAAGAGAGTGTGTGTGTGTGTCTCTGTGTGCATGTGAGTGAGTGTGTGTGCATGAGTGTGATGGAGTATATGCCTGTGAGAGGGTGTGCGCATGGGTGTGAGTGCGGGGCTGTGTGTGTGTGTGTGTGTATATGTGTGCCGGAGAGACAGCGTGTGAATGAGATAGGATCTTTGTGAGTGTGTGAGTATATAAGAGTGTGTGTGCAAGTGTGCTTGTGTGTGAGTGTAGTGGAGTCACCTGTAGTGTGACATGAACCCACGGTCCTGTTTGAGGCCATCTTCATGGGTACTGAACATGGCTATCAGCCTCTGCTCAGGCATGTATACGGCAGGTGCTCATGTGACTCGGCCAACGTTGTCTATCCCATTTGTGGCAGGCAAGGATGTCCTGAGACATGGTACATTGCTGAGACAAAGCAGACACCACGGCAACACGCCAGACAGGGGAACACTTCAGCGGTCAGGGTCATTCGGCCTCCGATCTTCGGGTGACCATCCTCCAAGGCAGACTTTGGAATCAGCAACAACGCAGAGTGGCCGAGAGGACGCTGATAGCCAAGTTCGGTACCCATGGGGATGGCCTCAACTGGGACCTTAGGTTCATGTCACACTACTGGTGACCCCACTGCACTATACACTCTCTCACACACACATACACATACATTAACACACAAACTCTTACATACTCACCTCACCCTCTCTCATACACATGCTCTCACCTAGGCACGCGTGTGTATACACACACGTGCACACACTCTCATAGACATATACTCCATCACACTCATGCACACAATCAATCAAGCGCGCGCACACACACACACACACACAAGTCTATGGGGCGAATATGCATTTGCAGAATAGTTTTTGCAAATAGTATGTTTTGTTCAAAAAGCACACAATCTGTAGGCAGTCAATCCATGTGACATTTTATAAATTCCTACTTTGGAAAATAGAGCCAGTCTGACTCAAGATTGGGATACAGACAGACTCTAACCTCACACCTTTAGTGCATTGTCTGAGCGGAGATGTCACCTTTTTTTGTAAAGCCTTTAGTTATCTCGGGAATGTGACTTGAAAGAAGTTCTGCGGTTTATATGTTAATGAATCAAAAGCTGCAATCCAATTTAAAAGATGAAAGATTTATAGCAATCTAAGTTTTTTCAATATATTGCATTAGTTGTCTGACACTATGATCTTTTGCTATAAATTCTGTGTCCTACAGTCCTGCTCCACCAGCTACCTGTTGAAGGAGCAGCGCTCCGAAAGCTTGTACTTCCAAAACCTGTTGGACCATAAGCTGGTATCGTGTGATTTTTAACTTTGAAAAATTACGGTTAAAAGATGATTTTCGTTGCCACCTCAGCCTTTCCATTTGACTGGGAATAATGTGGAATAGTAATATGGAGTTGAATGTTTCAGTCAGTTTTGAAGTGACTGAATTTTTGATTCGTGATTTAAGGGCGATTTTCACACATCAAAGTTGGGGGTGCTTAACAACTGAAGCATGCTTTCAGGCATTCTAGATTTGCATTGGCAGTCATAGATGCCAGCAGTTCAACCTCCCAGTTGGTACAATAGTAGCTGATGGCAACAAGATGGTTACACATGCCAATTTGCCATTTCCACTACTCCGGAAGAGTATCAGCCAAGACAGCACAAGATGGTCAGTGATCTTCCTGGAGTGGACATTGTTGTGGATGATCTTCTCTATGAACATGGAAACACAATGGAAAAGCAATCACAGACCACCACCAGACTCAACCATGGCTGCCAGAGAGAGAGGGATCAGCAAACAAACTGAAAGCTAAACAAGAAAAATATGTGATTGAAGATGGTTGAGGTCAAATACATTAATCATGGTGCATATGTTCAGGAATTACTATATGTGAGACAGGGGGCATAGAAATGTCCATGTTATTGTAATAAACACTGTCAATAGTTACATTTAAATCTGAGATTGAGATGTGAGATTCAGTGTAAAGGACAAGAAACACCTGGTTAAAATCTTCGAGCTTTGTGCTATTGTAAGGGACATGCATCTACCCTGCCTTCACCAGTCTGGGAATGGTGTGGATAAGGCAATGGCTTTCTGTGTGTAGAAGTGTGTCAGTTATTTTAAAACAGATTAAGAAGGCAGTTCACCATCTGTTTCTCACATCAATTATTGATTAACCATAATTGCTGACCTTGTCAGCAATGCTCTTATCCCATGAGCAAAGAAAAAACATTGTTAAAGTAATTTCCTGCCATTCAAGCAATCAAGCTTCTCTTCAAGGTGTGTCTGGGTTGCAAGCTTTAAAGTAAACCATTTGTGCCAGTATCAGGCCGTTCTGGCATTTGATCATTCCCATCTTATCTTCATTTTCAAGCACCTCCAATGCATGCAGGTGCAAGTCATGGTTTTTGACTATGCTTACATTACATATACCATTCTAACCTCATAGCAACATCAGTGCATATACAACAGAAAAGTCCCAAACTCAAACATTATTAATGGGGCAGAAGTATGACAGAAAAAGATCATAATAAAATTGTATCCCAACTGAACTATACTTACATCAAAGTTCATTGCAAAATTCAAACAAAATTTAGTCATTTTTTCTTACAAATATTAATCCAATTCCTATATTCTCTTTAATTCCTGTGGACATTTGCCACACCATGTCATCAGCATAGATTGTTCAAAAGATTTCTAAAGAAAAAAATCTCATTGTTCAGCAAGTTTAATTTCTGGGTACTTCAGTAATTACAAAACAGAGTTGAAGCAATTCAATTCACCACAGTCTGTGTTGAGTTAGCTGTTCACAGGTAGGGCTGTGCTTAGGAGAAGAATAATCATTGATCCTGGGATAGCAAAGAGAACATTGGCAAGGTTTTCACTTCTAAATGCCATCCAGTGGCTCCAAGTGCATTATATGTGTGGCCTTCAGGTGAAGGTAACATCACGCCTAGCAATTATATTAATCAAAGTTTAGCATCCTGCAAGACCCACACAGAAATAATGGATCATAGATGAAGCTCTGAAAGACAATCGAAGGGCATAGAATCATACCTCAGCCAACAAGCCAAAGTATTCAAGAGAGTAAGGGACAAGAGAAAATCAGCTGATAAGCAAAGGGAAAGCTTTGTCTTGCCTAGATTAACTGTTTACTTGTGCTGATTTAAGAGAGCTTTGCTATAGCTCCATGAAGGACTGCAGAACGTATTTTACAGCATTAAACATTTTATCGCTTCAAAATCATGTGAACATTTCCATGACATTTTGGCAAAACAACTTGGAAATATCAGGTCGTATCCTTTCAACCACAATTTCTTCTTTGAATTCTGTTTTTCATTTGTTAAAGTAGTCAAGTGTGTGCTGGAATACCCCTGAGACTATAGTTCATTGTCTGACTTGGAAAACATTGCTCAACTCCTAAGTATATCATACAAGATGGAAATCAAAATCCTGACAACAACGTTTCTTTTTTGTACTGAAGTCCTGCTTTAATGTGTTCAGAACATTAAAGCTCTTGGTCACAGCATGAGCAAATTCTACAGTTAACTTTGTTTAATTACTGTGAAGTTGCATCCTACGAATCCAGTAAAATACATATTTGAAGATTTCATTTAAAGGTTAAAATAGATTCATTTGTTGCCATACAGTAAATCAGGAGCAAATAGTATAAATTGAAATCGAGAACATTTTGTTTACAAGGAAGAAGTGCCATTAGAATTGAAACAAAATATAACTTTTCACAATTTTGTTTCAATTCATTCACATGATGTGGTCATCACTGGCTAAGCCAACATTTTCTGTCAACCCTAATTGCCCAGAGGGCAATTAAAAGTCAACCACATTACATTGGAATCACATGAAGATCATCCGATCTGCTTCCCTGAAGGACATTGGAGAATCAGAGGGGCTTTTCCTGATAACACCAGTTTCAAGGCCATCATTGGGGTGGCAAAGTGGCTCAGTGGTTAGCATTGCTGCCTCACAGAGTCAGGGACCCGGGTTTGATTCCAGCCTTGGGTGACTGTCTATGTGGAGGTTGCACATTCTCCCCGTGTCTGCATTGGTTTCCTCTGGGTACTCCAGTTTCTTCCCACAGTCCAAAGATGTACAGGTCAGGTGAATTGGCCATACTAAATTGTCCATAGTGTTAGGTGCATTAGTCAGAGGGAAATGGGTCTGGGTGGATTACTCTTCAGAGGGTTGGTGTGGACTTGTTGGGCTGGACTTGTTGCGCTGAAGGGCCTGTTTTCACACTGTAGGGAATCTAATCTAAAAATGTTAGACTCTTAATTCCAAATTCACCATCTGCCATAGTGGGATTTGAATCCAAGTCCCCAGATCATTACCAGGGTCTCTGGGTTAATAGCCTGGCAATAACACCACCGGGGCCATTGTTATTATTGTCAGTTGTGTGGGGAATCACAGCAGCTAAGGAAGCCGAATGGAATAATGGTATGGTACTGACAAATGAATAATTTTAAAACATGCACAAATACCCAATCAAGAGAAGCTGGTTTAAAGTCCTGACTTTCCTGATGTTGAGATATTCAGAGTTAACAAAGAACTGCATTTATATAGAGCTTTTCATTACATTAGAGTGTTCACAAGAACCTGACAGTCTATAAAGTATTTCTGAGGTGAGATCACTGTTTTAGGAACTGTGGTCATTAATTTATTCACAGCAACAGCCAACAAAAAGCTATGAGCTAATGATCGGGTTTTTATTAGTGATGTCGATTGAAGGATAAATATTGCTCGTACACCAAACTCTTCTCTGCTCTTTAAAATAATCTAGCTATGGTCTCACTTTTACATCTCATCATAAAGAACAGCATTTCTGTAAGTTCATACTCAATACTGCACTGAAGTTCTAGCCCAGATTTTGTGCTCAAATCCCAAGAGGAAGTTAACCCAACAACCTTTTGCCTCTGAACTGCGTGTCATCACTGTTGCAAAAGTTAACACCAAATTAAAAAAAAGCTTCCTCCTTTGCTGTACTGCAAATTACTAAGAATGCTTTCTTAATTGAAAACTATTTGCATGTGAGATAACAAAGTCCCAATGGGAAAGGCAAAACAACAACCAATTAGTTTATTGATGTAACTTCTCCACCCAATAGTATGGGAAAGAGTTCTTATTATAAAACATGTACCAACGACGGAGACTGAAAAAAAGCAGAGAGCTAGAACGATCAAAATCTTATGAAATTGGTTGCAAATTACAAACAGATTAAAATGAGAGGTATTACATTAAAATTCTACATAGCTCTGCTAAGCTGCTCCAACTGACCTGTGCAATTGTAAATAGTCAAACTTCAAACCTTTATTGAATCATGAACACAAAAGACAATCAAAGCCCCAGTTATCAACATAGCAACTCCAGATTTGTAAGCTGATTTGTCAGCATTCAGACCTTTTGTTTATTTGATTAGTAAAAGTAAGTTAAAATAGACACTTATATGATATACCTTAAAACCTGTCATACAGTCATAGAGATGTACAGCATAGAAACAGACCCTTGAATCCAACCTGTCCATGCCGACCAGATATCCCAACCCAATGTAGTCCCACCTGCCAGCACCCGGCCCATATCCCTCCAAACCCTTCTTATTCATATACCCATCCAGATGCCTCTTAAATGTTGTAATTGTACCAGCCTCCACCACTTCCTCTGGCAGCTCATTCCATACACCCACCATCCTCTGCGTGAAACCATTGTCCCTTGGTTCCCTTTTAAATCCTTCCTCTTTCACCCTAAACCTATTCCCCTCCAGCTCTGGTCTCCCCCACCCCAGGGAAAAGACAAAGAACAAACAGAACAAAGAAAATTTACAGCGCAGAAACAGCCCCTTCAGCCCTCCAAGTCTGTGCCGATTCAAATCCACTGTCTGAAACTATTGCCCAATTCCTAAGGATCTGTATCCCTCTGCTCCCCACCTACTCATGCATCTGGCCAAATGCACCTTAAATGAATCTACCACACCTGCCTCTACTACCTCTGCTGGCAATGCGTTCCAGGCACCTACCACCCTGTGTGAAGTACTTTCCACATGTATCCCCCTTAAACTTTCCACCTCTCACCTTGAACACGTGACCTCTCGTTATTGAATCCCTCGCCCTGGGCAAAACACTTCTCTCTATCTATCTGTCTATAACCTTCACCATTTTGTAGACCTCAATCAGGTCCCCCTTCAATCTCCTTTTTTTCTAATGAAAACAACCCTAACCTACTCACCCTCTATTCGTAGCTAGCACCTTCCATACCAGGCAACATCCTCATAAACCTTTTCTGCACCTTCTCCAAAGCGTCCACATCCTTTTGGTAATGTGGTGACCAGAACTTACACAGTACTCCAAATGCAGCTGAACCAAAGTCTTGTACAATTTTAATATGACCTGCCAGCTCTTATACGCAATACCCCTTCCGATGAAGACAAGCATACTATATGCCTTCTTGACCATTCTATCCACTTGTACAGCCACCTTCAGGGTACAATGGACCTGCACTCCCAGATCTCACTGCTCATCAACTTTTCCCAAGGCTCTTCCGTTTATGGTATAATTCGTTCTAGAATTAGACCTTTCAAAATATATCACCTCTCACATTTGTCTGGATTGAAATCCATCTGTCACTTTTCCGCCCAACTCTCCAGTCTATCTATATCCTCCTGTATTCTCCGACAGTCCCTTATGCTTTCTGCTACTCCACCAATCTTCGTGTCATCTGCAAACTTACTAATCATACCCTCTTCCAGATCATTTATGTATATTACAAACAACAGTGGCCCAACACTGACCCCTGTGGAACACCACTGGTCACCTTTCTCCATTTCGAGAAACTCCCATCAACTACTACTCTCTGTCTCCTGTTGCTCAACCAGTTCTTTATCCACCTAGCTAGAACACCCTGCACACCATGTGACTTCACTTTCTTCATTAGTTTACCATGGGGAAACCTTATCAAATGCCTTACTAAATTCCATGTATATGACATCAACAGCCCTTCCTTCATCTATCAACTTGGTCACTTCCTCGAAGAACTCTATTAAGTTGGTAAGACATGATCTCCTCCACGCAAAACCATGTTTCTATCACTGATAAGCCCATTATCTTCCAAATATAAATAGATCCTATGTCTCAGTACCTTCTCCTGCAACTTTCCCACCACTGACATCAGGCTCACTGGTCTGTAGTTACCTGGAATATCTCTACTCTCCTTGTACAGGGGGACAACATGAGCAACTCTCCAGCCCTCCGGCACTTCACCTGTGTTTAAGGATGCTACAAAGATATCTGTCAAGGCACCAGCTATTTTCTGTCTCGCCTCCCTCAGCAATCTGGGACCAGGAGGTTGCCGGCAAGCTAAGTGAACAGTATAAATACTTACCTTCAAAGGCAACGACCTTTTTCCTGTCTGGGAGCAGTGGGAGACAGAACGGAGGTGATGTTGGGAATAGGGGGTTGCGGAAAGGTAAGTGAACAGTATAAATAATTACCTTCGAAGGCCATGGGCTATAGACCTTGTCTATTTACTCTATCCATGCCTCTCATGATTTTATAAACCTGTATAAGGTCACCCCTCACTTACATTCTAGTGAAAACAGCTCCAGCCTGTTCAGCCTCCCCCTATAGCTCAAATCCTCCAACCCTGGCAACATCCTTGTAAATCTTTTCTGAACCCTTTCAAGTTTCACAACATCCCACCTAGTGGAGGGAGACCAGAATTGCATGCAATATTCCAACAGTGGCCTGACCAATATCCCTTGCAGTCGCAACATTACCTCCCAACTCCTGTACTCAATAGCTGACCGATAAAGGAAAACATACCAAACGCCTTCCTCACTATCCTATCTACCTGTAACTCCACATTCAAGAAGCTATGAACCTGTACTCCAAGGTCTCTTTGTTCAGCAACACTCCCTAGGACCTTACCATTAAGTGTATAAGTCCTGCTAAGATTTGCTTTCCCAAAATACAGCACCTCGTAATTATCTGAATTAAACTCCATCTGCCACTTCTCAGCCCATTGGCCCATCTGATCAAGATCCCTCTGTACTCTGAGGTAACCTTCTTTGCTGTCCACTACACCTCCAATTTTGGTGTCATCTGCAAACTTACTAACTATACCTCTTATGCTCACATCCAAATCATTTATATAAATGA